>NW_018408852.1:1494348-1502168 GCF_002113885.1 Mizuhopecten yessoensis | reverse complement strand
CAGATTTAATCCTTTAGGTAGAAATTGTTCCTTATCTCTGGGTAGAAATAAAGGATGTTTACTTCACTGATGTTTCAGATTTAATCCTTTAGGTAGATATTGTTCCTTATCTCTGGGTAGAACTAGAGGATTTTTACTTCACTGATGTTACAGATTTAATCCTTTAGGTAGAAATTGTTCCTTATCTCTGGGTAGAACTAGAGGATGTTAACTTCACTGATGTTTCGGATTTAATCCTTTAGGTAGATATTGTTCCTTATCTCTGGGTAGAACTATAGGATGTTTACTTCACTAATGTTACAGATTTAACTCTTTGGGTAGACATTGTTCCTTATCTCTGGGTAGAAATAAAGGATATTTACTTAACTGATGTTACAGATTTAATCCTTTGGGTAGATATTGTTCTTGATCTCTGGGTAGAAATAAAGGATGTTTACTTCACTGATGTTACAGATCAATACTTTGAGTAGATATTGTTCCTTATCTCTGTAGATCTAGAGAATATTTACTTAACTGATGTTACAGATTGAATCCTTTGGGAAGATATTGTTCCTTAGCTCTGTAGATCTAGGGAGTATTTACTTAACTGATGTTACATATTTAATCCTTTGGGTAAATATTGTTCCTTATCACTGTAGATCTAGAGAATATTCACTTAACTGATGTTACTGATTTAATCCTTTGGGTAGATATTGTTCTTGATCCCTGGGTAGAAATAAAGGATATTTACTTAACTGGTGTTACAGATTTAATCCTTTGGGAAGATATTGTTCCTTATCTCTGGGTAGAAATAATGGATGTTTACATCACAGATGTCTATTAACCGACTTATTTAATTTTCACCTAATGTATATTAGGCCTAAAATTTTAGTGCTAGTCTTACTTAGTTTCACTTTTGTTTCTAGAAGCTATTTTCTTTATAAAATATAAGGCTACACACCTCATGATGCATCAAATATTAAAAGACATATTTTGGTAATACATACCCTGACTTTGGGTGATAGATTTATGAAAACTTCCGTTGTAACTTTTGTTCGTTACATGTTCCATCTCACTCACACATCATCAACTGTTACAGTTGTTATTTTAAAACTTTAGCATGTCAGATTGTTTCCCTTGTATATATCTCTCTTGAAATAATTTATTTGACTGTCAGGATGAAAAGATCTTGGAGCTGATGATGAGTAAGGGTGAAGAGGAGAAAGCTGTCAGCCGTGACCGGTACATGGCAGACCTCGCCTGGGACATACAGCGCAAACGAGAGGAAGAGGCAAAGATAGCATCAGAGATGAGGAGGCGGGAGCTACTTGCTGAGGAAAATAGAATCAGACATCGTAGAAAGGTTGGTGATTCCTTCTCTGTGAAACATGGTATAAATAGCTGTCTGTATAAAGAGGTTGGTTGTAAGTGGTTCAATGTTACAATCATTCTTCAGTACTCCAGTGAGTCACTGTATACTAGTTGTTTAACATTTATAGGTGTTCAAGTCATGTATTATGTACTTTGTAGGTATGGTATTTCTGTTATGTTAATCAAACCTGTGAAAATAACCAAGAATAGTAATTATAATAGAGCAGTATTGAAGCTAAATGTGTCGACAGTGTCTATTAAACATTAGATACTGGTATATTTTGTTTGAGCAGTGGTCTAATTTTGATTGTTTTCTCATTGTTTGTTTCTAGTCCAAATTGACAATGGCCTGATTGTGTGTTTTAGGTGGTGACAGAGAAGCAACGACTAGAGGTTGAGGCAGAGGTACTAGAGGCAAGAGAACGGTCGCTGAGAGAGAGCGCCGCACAGTGGAAACACTCCTCCCATATACAGCTCACCATGAGGGTAGGTGTTATATTTGTATATTACACCTCTACTTTATTTACTCTATATAAAAGTAATTGGTTAAATCGAATATATCCCCACTTTTGCCTGAGTGTGTTTTAGTCCTGTGTGTTAGTCTGGGAACTAAAACACACCTACACTCGGGTGTTTCTGCCAAGCCAATCAGGTGTGAGGTGGGCAGAGCTTGTTACCGAACTCGGCAGTGAGGCGTGAGGTGAGCGGAGCTTGCTACCGAACTCGGAAGCATTTGGCTCCATTGTCATCAAAAGGGTAGTTGGGAAGTGAAGCTGTACCGCTTATGGTTTATAAATATTTTCTAGTTAAAACTATTTCTCCAGGTGTTGTATTTATATGACTAGCTCCTCCCATATACAGCTGAACATGAGGGTAGGTGTTGTATTTGTATGACTAGCTCCTCCCATATACCGCTCACCTAGAGGGTAGGTGTTGTATTTGTATGACTAGCTCCCCCATATACAGTTCACCATGAGGGAAGGTGTTGTATTTGTAGGACAAGCTTCCCCCATATACAGCTCACCATTAGGGTAGGTGTTGTATTTGTATGACTAGCTCCTCCCATATACAGCTCACCATGAGGGTAGGTGTTACATTTGTAAGACTAGCTCCTCCAATATACAGCTGACCATGAGGGTAGGTGTTACAGTTGTATGACTAGCTCCCCCCCCCCCCCCCCCCCCCCAATATACAGCTGACCATGAGGGGAGGTGTTGTATTTGTATGACTAGCTCCTCCCAAATACAGCTCACCATGAGGGTAGGTGTTGTATTTGTATGACTAGCTTCTCACATAAACAGCTCACCAAGAGGGTAGGTGTTGTATTTGTATGACTAGCTCCTCCCATATACAGCTCACCATTAGGGTAGGTGTTGTATTTGCATGACTAGCTTCTCACATATACAGCTCACCAAGAGGGGAGGTGTTGTATTTGTATGACTAGCTCCTCCCATATACAGCTGACCATGAGGGTAGGTGTTGTATTTGTATAACTAGCTCCTCCCATATAAAGCACACCATGAGGGTAGGTGTCGTATTTGTATGACTAGCTCCTCCCATATAAAGCTCACCATGAGGGTAGGTGTTGTATTTGTATAACTAGCTCCTCCCATATAAAGCTCACCATGAGGGTAGGTGTCGTATTTGTATGACTAGCTCTCCCCATATACAGCTCACCATGAGGGTAGGTGTCGTATTTGTATGACTAGCTCCTCCCATATACAGCTCACCATGAGGGTAGGTGTTATATTTGTATGATTAGCTTCTCCCATACACAGCTGACCATGAGGGTAGGTGTTATATTTGTATGACTAGCTCCTCCCATATACAGCTCACCATGAGGGTAGGTGTTGTATTTGTATGACTAGCTCCTCCCATATAAGGCTGACCATGAGGGTAGGTGTTATATTTGTATGACTAGTTCCTCCCATAAATAGCTCACCATGAGGGTAGGTGTTGTATTTGTATGACTAGCTCCTCCCATATACAGCTCACCATGAGGGTATGTGTTGTATTTTTATTTCTAGCTCCTCCCATATACAGCTCACCAGGAGTGTAGGTGTTGTATTTGTATTACTAGCTCCTCCCATATACAGCTCACCAGGAGTGTAGGTGTTGTATTTGTATGACTAGCTCCTCCCATATACAGCTGACTATGTGTGGGTAGGTGGTGTGTTTGTATGACAAGCTGATAACATACTTTTGTTCACAAGTCTTTGTTATGAAATATTTATGATGAAATCTTTTGCAGGATATGAAATTGGCTGAAAGAAAAGAAAAAGAGCAGTTGAAAAAGTTATCACAGGTATCTATATTAATATAAAGCTGCTACATGTATGAGGCATCAAAGCTAGCACATAATCAATAGTCATAAACGATATCACAGGTATTTAGTATTAAAAATAAATCAAAAAAACAAAAAACAAAAATCATTGGCCAAAGGGTTCTCAGTTTTGTATAAACGGAGGGTATGGCCCCCCTGGGGGCATGGGGGCGGGGCCAAATAGGGGGAAAATAGGTAAATCTTTAAAAATCTTCTACTTCTTAACAAATAGAAGGATTTTGACCAAATTTGTTCTAGAGCATCATTGGACAAAGGAGCCTCAAGTTTGTATAAACAGAGGGTGTGGCCCTTCGGGGGTAGAGGGGCGAGCCTAATAGGGGAAATGGAGGATTTTTTTTTTTCTCCTACTGTACAAGTGATGGGATTAAAACCAAATGCAGTCTTAAGCATGCTTATGGACAAACAAATCAATTTTGTATTAACTGAGGTGTGTGGGTACCCTTCTTTAGGGCAGATGGGTCGGGCCAAATAGGGGGAATAGAGAAAAAAAAAAATCCTTCTGTACAAATGGAGGGATTTAAAACAATGTGATCTGAAGCATGCTTAGAGGAAAAAAATCTATTTGTTTAATTGTTATAAAAGGTGCATGTGAGGCCCAATGGGGGAAATAGAGGAAAATTGAAGATCTTTTTTTTATTAATGAAGTTTTTTTTATCAAACTTTATCACAACATGCAGGTGAAATTAACAACTGATAATGATATGTTTTGTTTACAGGAACGTAATAGACAGTTGATGGAGCATGATGAGGATGAGATGAACGAGTTAGTATTGGATAAACACCGGACTGACATTCACTCCGCTGCTCAACGCAAAGAAGCTAAACTTCTACAGGAATCCATGGTATGTCTGCTGTTCCATTGTCATTTCCCATTCTGTTGTTAAAAAGAGAGTCAAGTCCTTATAGGACCCTATACACCCCTATGTAACTTTAGTAGACTCTACCATGCATTGATATGGATGAGTCTATTATGGTCTACAGTGGTGAAAGGGTTAAATATGTTCATGCATATTAGATCACATCTCTCCATGAACAAATATGTAGGAAGGAAGGCTAAGAATAACTCTCGGAGCGTAGGAGATGCACGTTCTGATGTTGTTTATCTTTCTTTTTTGAAAGGAGATATTAATGATTATTTAGAATTATTTATAATATCTATTATGTACAGGCAAAAATGTTAATAGAATTTGATTAAAAGTGTGTTTAGTTTGTGTTATCAACAGAAAGTGCAAGAATTTTAAAATAATTGTTTATCTGTTAAGATAAAGATAAGAAATGAATGCAGTATGAGATAGATAGCTGTAAACTCTTTAAAGATTTTTATTTGTCTGAATGATTTGATTAGGAATAGATACATGTAATATGAATATGAGAAATTGTATGTACATCAGCTTATATCTCAGTGTATTTTTTATTCAAGAAAAAAGTGATGGAGAATAGAAACAAGAGGAACACATTTGAGGATCGACGCAAACTGATAGATGAGATAACTGAGTAAGTAAAATGTTACGTCAATCAATGAAATAACTGTATATTGTTGTGTTGATCTCATAATTGAGAAAGGATTGTTGCGAGGTATTTTGAGGGAAACTAGAACCTAACTCTGATGATCGAGATCTAAAAGTATGACATTGCTCACATTCTGATTAACCTAAAGATTGTTCTATTGTTGTCCATTTTTTCTGTTTGTCTTTTCGACTAATTATTATATTTTCCGAATCTCTACAATAGACAAGACCAAGACCACAGGAAGCATTCCATACACAAACGCCACAGTTCTGCCGAGGTCAACCTCCAGCTGGTCACCCAACAGAAGGAGAATGAACTCCGTATGAGTCAGTAAGTGTCACAAATCCTCAATTCCCGGTTACTCTTCTTTGCCTACTCATTTACTACATATACATATAGATCAGGGGCCTGTTCGTTTATGCGGAACAACCGGTTTGACTGTTTATAAATGTAACAATGTCAGGTATAAATCTGTATGGCGGACCTGCAAATGTTTAGGCAGGCCTTGTAAGGCTTTGTCAAGGCTCGCCTGGAAGCAGCATCATGCAGATAACTAGGTCCGACCTTATTTAATAAATAAACAACTGTGGTCCGTCCGGTTTGACCGTTTTAAACGAACACGGCCCTGGAGATTCATCAAACTGAGGCTAGTGCTGATTTGGAATTAATTCACAAGGAGAATCAGGTCACCTTTGAATGCCATCAGAGGGAAAATGTATTATCTTTACCTTTGTTATGACCTCCTGAGTTACTGATGCAGTAATGACTTCCTGCTTAGCATTATTATTTGATTTGACAGACTGGAGCGAGAGAAGAGAGCACTATCGGCCAAACTGTCACAGAAGAAACTAGACCAGGAGCTAGAGGAATGGCGTAGTAGTGTCAAGAGTCATAGGAAAGCTGTAAGTCAGGCAGACCAGGACCTTGGCAGTGACCTTTTACTTTCAAACATTTTTATCATATATGTTGGTTTATGGTAAAACAATAAAAATTGAATATAAAGAAGGATTTGTGGTTAAGAGATTTGTATATTAGAATTTAAAAAGTGACCTTTTATTATCAATCATTTTTATCACACATGAAAGGTTTACGGTAAAAAAAATATAATTGAATATAAAGAGGGATTTGTGGAAAAGACATTGTATTTTAGAATTTAAAAGTGACCTTTTATTTTCAAACATTTTTATCATACATGAAAGGTTTATGGTAAAAAAATAGAATTGATTATAAAAGTAAGAATTGAGTTTTTGAGGAAAAGACATTGTATTTTAGAATTTGAATATGAAGAGGGATTTATGTAAAAGATATTTTATTTTAGAATTTTAATATAAAGAGGGATTTGTGGAAAAGATGTAGTTTAGAATTTTAATATAAAGAGGGATTTGTGAAAAAGACATTGTATTTGTGCATTGGAGTAAAGAACATTGCAATTGATCAGTGCTTATTGTGGCAAATATTGATACTTTTTGAAACATCATCAAGTGAACAAATTTGTTAAAATTTTCAAATTTTCAAATTATGTGTGACCTTGATGCATTTTGTTTTACAAAATTACAGGCAGAGCGCCACGCAACTGAAGTCAGTGCCCATAACACAGATATGAAAGCACGCAAAGCTCACGAAGAACGAGTACTACGAGAGCAGGCTCAGAAAAGTGGCATCAAAAAGTGAGAATATCATAATGTCTTTCAAACTAACCTCAGCAATTTAATCACCTTATACTTTATTTGACTTCCCTGCTCCAGCTGCATGTTTCCGATTTAGTTAGAATATTTCCTGTTGGAGATTTTGAAGTTAACGTACAGTATCGGTTGTAACAATATTCCATGCTCTAACAGTCGCCCATCCCTTCTCTTTAGACCATAATGGACTCATCCATATCAATGCATGGAAGGGTCTACTAAAGTTACATAAGGGTGAAAGGGTTAATCAAAGTAACTCTGAACTCGACCTTAACTTTGATCTTACTCTCTGAATTACCTTGGTCACCTACCCCTATTTTTAGCTCACCTGGTCCAAAGGACCAAGGTGAGCTTATGCCATACCGTGGCATCCGTCGTCCGTCCGTCAACAATTTCTTTAAACGTCTTCTTCTTCTTAACCACTGGTTGGTATTAAACTAAATTTGACTGGAAGCATCCCTAGGTGGTGGGGATTTAAAATTGTACAAATGGTGGGGCTGACCCCCCAGTGGGCTGAGGGGCGGGGCCAAAAGGGGTCAATTTGTCCATATTGCTTTAAGCGACTTCTTCTCTGAAACTAAGAAGTGGATATCAACCATATTTGACTGGAAGCATCCCTAGGTGGTGGTGATTAAAAATTGTACAAATGGTTGGGCTGACTCCCCAGGGGGCTGAGGGGCGGGGCTAAAAGGGGTCAATTTGGCTATATTGCTACAAACGACTTCTTCTGTAGAACTGTGCACTGGATATCAATCATATTTGATCAAAAGCATTCCTGGGAGGCAGGGATTTAAAATTGTACAAATGGTGTGGCTGACCCCCCAGGGGGCTGAGGGGCAGGGCCAAAAAGGGTATTTGGCTATACTGCTTTAAGCGACTTCTCCTCTGGAACTAAGAAGTGGATATCAACCATATTTGACTGGAAGCATCCCTAG
>NW_018408852.1:1254487-1493974 GCF_002113885.1 Mizuhopecten yessoensis | reverse complement strand
ATATATACAATTGCTGAGTATAAAGAGATGATTGCACATATGCTTCCAGGTTGGCCTTGGGGACTGCCCCACCCTTGGAGACTTAACCCCTGGGTCATAACTTTGAAATGGTTAATATCCCCACCCCAAAACTATATATACAATTGTTGGGCATAAAGAGACGAATGCAGTCATGACATTAGAATTGATCCCAGGGTCTGCCCCACCCTTGCAGACTTGGCCCCTGGGTCATAACTTAGAAATGGTTGAGATCGCCACCTCAAAACTATATATACAAATGCTTAAAAAAAAGAGACAAATGCAGTCACGATATTAGAATCGATCCTGGGGTCTGGCCACAACTCTAGGGACCTAGTTTCTGATTCAAAGCTTGGAAACAGTTGAGATCCCCACCCCATAACCATACATAAAATTGCTGGGAATGAAAAATCTAATATAGCTATGCTACAAGGATTGGCCTTGGGGTCTGGCATATTCCCTTGATCTCATTTGGAAAATATTTTGCCATGATTGCATAGGTATCCAGGTGAGTGATACAGGCCCTCTGGGCCTTTTGTTTTATATTACAAGTAAAGCGATCCATGCCCCTGTGTACAGATACACAAACTCTGATAAGGCCTCTGACTCAAATATTTTTCAAATTTTGCTTCTGATAATCGCCCATCCCCCGACTTTCTGATGTGTGGTTGTAATCATTGATTCCAATAAGTACTCAAGCTCTGCTTTTGTTTTGTCATGTGTTCTCATTACTGCCTGGGCTGTCATCAGAACCAAAACGGTATATGTTTTTAACAGTATTGATTTCTTGAAGGAGCTATGCAAATCCGACACAAAATTTATGTTTGGAAAATAATGAAATTCTAAATAAATATCGACTGTTTGCCTACCAGGGTGCATAAGGAGATGGAGACTTGGAGACGGGATACAGAGGCTGACCTGCTGTGGAAAGACAGGAAGGCCAATGCTGTCTTACAGGACAAGGAGACCACAATACAACAGGTATATAGTGACCATGACCTTTTATTTGTCCAGGAAGCATATCAAACATGAAATGTCAATTATCTGAACACTTTACACTTTAGCTAATTATGCTAAGCTTAAGGATATAATATCATTGACAAGAGTGTACCATTTCATTGGCTTGTTTTCTTGGGCTAGTAATTGTATATATGTTATGACTAGTGAAAATAATCAATATTTACTGTAAACATTTAGGTCGGCCAATAGAATTTTTCAAAATCTCCCTGCAGACTTGTACTGTAAATAGGAAATGTACACCCCTGATTAAGGGGATGACCCTACTGTATTTTGAAATTTGCGGCGGTATATCATGATTATACGGTTCGCTCGTTGTCAGTATAATGTGACCGGGCGGGATGCTGTGGTTGGTGCCTTTGGCATGGCATTTCAATGAGATAGCACTATAAAATCGGCATCAGATCTGGGCCATCACAAGGAGGCAAGAACACCAACATACCCTGTCTCCTGCATACACGCACGCAAGCACGCATACACTACACACATGGAGGCACATCCTTAAATGACCTTAGCTGTTAAACGGTTAAACAGAATTAAACCAAACAGAACTAAACCAAACCATACTGTTGTAAATTGAATTTTACTGGCGATGTAGAGCGGGGCCATTAAAACGGATATTTGCGAAAAGTATAATCACGATATACCGCCGCAAATTTCAAAATACAGGTAGGGTTATCCCCATTCTAATTCATTTCATCTTAAACCACTGAAATAAATGACGATTTAAAGATGGTTTTGCGTGTTTTCTTAAAATTCTGGGTCTCTGTTCAGGATTGGTGATGTCAGAAATATTCAAAGTGAGGCGAGATTACTTTGACCTTTCGGGATCAAGCTATTGTTCTTGTTCTCATAAATAATCAATTTCATGACATGTCACGGTCAGTCAGGGTCATCGAGGTCATTAACAATCGCTATTCGGGCTTCATAATATGCAATTGAGAAATTTGCCGTTGGTATATCGTATCGTGGTTTTACTGTCGCAAATTATTTTGATTGACCAATCAAATGCTGTGTTACATCTCAAATGAATTAGAATTATAAATATTTATCGAGCTTTAATTTACAAGCTGTCTACACAGTAAAATACCATTCCTAGTCACAATGTAATCGGTTTATTCTGTATTCCAGTCGCGGCACGTCGCACACCAGTCGTCCAAACTTCGCAGCGAGTTAAAGGAGAAATATGGATCTGAGAGTTTTGACAAGAAAGCTTTCCGTGTTGAACTGTTTCATCAGATCGGTCTGGGACATCTCTCTAATAAGAAGGCAGTATAGCAACTGTTAACAAGCTGAAGTTAACTTTAATATGATCATCACCTCCTGTCAGACTCAGTGCTGAAGACACCTGGCAGGGACAGTTAATCTGTGATATGTTTAATGTTGGTAATTTATAGAAGATGGTGTATCAGGAATTCCTTCCCTCTGTTGGAGACAAGCAAAGTTTTCCACTATAGGAAATTCAACAATTGAAACAGCATCATCAGAGGAATGGGGTTTTTAATTTTCGGCACTTACCAAAAAAAACAGTAATTCAGTTTTCACAACACACTCAGAAACATATATTCAGATGTAGTTGTAATTTCAATCTTAGTTCCAAAAATCAGTGTCTGGACAGTGAGAATGTAAATTCCAGCGAGGTCCCATTAAGGGGTGTTGTGTGTGTTTGTTAAGGTCAGAGAGGTGTGTTAGGTATGATTTGTAAGAGTGCATGTGTACATGTATTTATTGACAGTACCCGTATATCTGAGTGTGTGTTTATGTCTGTAACTGAACATGTATAAGGTTGCAGGTATTCTTTCTGATACCTGTGTTTTAATTGTAAAATTGTGATATGTTATATACACTATAAGTACTACTATTATAATTATGTGTACAAGTGTAGGTAAATGTGTGTATAGATGTAAATTACACACAAGTACACACGTGTAGCATTGGAGATGTAAATTACACACAAGTACACACGTGTAGCATTGGAGATGTAAATTACACACAAGTACACACATGTAGCATTGTGACATACATTTTTGTACATTGTGTGTATGAGTGTGTACACCAGTACAAGGACATGTATATATGTGCGAGTGTGTTCGTGCTTACTGTCTTACACTTTGTGATAGAAGTGTAATGACATGTTAGATAGTTTATGTATACACGTAGTTTAAATATTATAAATTTGTTAAAAGTTTTTTGTCAGTGAATTTTACTGGAACAGTATTTATAATAGCATTACAATACTAAGTAGACAAGGAATATTCTCAGAAACACAGAACTATCAAGATAGATAATATTGATTTTTGGTCAAATACAAAATAATAGAAATTACAAGATTCTCTGTTTTGTGTTGTATGTGGCATAAGAACATCAGCTCTAGATCTGTACCGTTATTTTAAGGACTAACATACCTAACGTAGGTATACAAAATATAGAAACAAGAATTAAAAAGAGGATCTCAGCTTGTGTATGAATCCTCTCTAGTACAGATATGTATTTCCCAAAACATTTTCCATAACAACGAAACTTTCTATATATGTCATCATGATATTGAATGAATTTATTTTTATTTATAAACTGGAATAAGGTTCCTCACTTTTAGTTTCAAAAAGTGCACTTGATCATTCCTATTAATAAATGTGTACGCACAATTGAGAAGTGATACTCCATTGATATTGTGCTGTTTGTATTTTCACAGTAAACCTTTATGCTGGAACACTCGGGATGATATTGTGCTGTTTGTATTTTTACAATCCAATAACAAATAGGTATCAAATATCACTGTCCAGAATTTCCTTCATATATAGGACCCTGTAGTGTACCTCTGCTATACTGTCAGTACGATGAATCAATTTGTTTATTGCAAGGGATTAATCATTTGCATTAATTTTACAAAGAGACTTCTTCCTAATGTTAAATGTTCTACATGTATATACATCCATAAAATGAATACTACCATTATTGCAACAGCATCGTCACAATCATTAATTCAAGTACCGGTATTCCTGAATAAAACCTACAAGCATTGTTCAGAAATAAAATACACGTAAAAATAAGTGATGAACAGTGTATACTGAAGTGTCGCTGTAGCAGTGTTGAATGGTCTGCTATTAGTTTATACAATATGGTGTACATTTTTATGCCCTTGCCATCAAATGGGGGGGCATATTGTGTTGCCCATGTTCGTTGGTCCCGTCCCCTCCCAATATACACACACATACACTACACGCATGCATCTTGCACCCAGGGGAGGCCGTCCTTAAATGACCTTAGCTGTTAATAGGACGTTAAACAAAATCAAACAAACAAACAAACCGTCCCATCCCGTCCTGTCCCGTCCCATCCCGTCCTGTTCCGTCCCATCCATGAGCGGGGGCATTTATGTCTTACAGACATTTTCAAGTTAAGGAAAATATTCTGTAGCATGGCTGAGTGTTATCCTTATTGCCAAAATGATTTTTTGTTGAATTGATGAACGATGTATTTGTGAAGGGGCAGCTGAGTCTGTTTGTACAGTACAAGACTGTATATTGTAGTACTGTCAGACCTCGTTACAAACTTGTATATCATACACCCTGTGTATATAGCAGATGTTTGCTGGTCTTCAGGAAATATTTGGAAAAAAACTCAAATACCAGTTTATCTCTTAGTGGTGTTGTGGTTGTAATGCTAATGACAGCTATGACTTAACCAAAGGCGGTTGACATTTAGCAGAGATTTATAGGTTTAAAAAAGTTATAATTGTTTTCCATCAAATATTGTTTTCAATAACAAACAATAAACTTCTCACCAAATGTTAATTCCTTGCAAACAGTCCTCTTTTAATTCCATAAAAATAATGCTTAATAAATTGCGGTCATTTGAAGTATTTTTTTGATTGAATTAAAAAAAAATGTATTTACTAGAATTTTCTTTTTGGTACATCGTTTGGTTATATATTAACAATATTTGCTTAAAATTTGTATGTAAAAGATATGGCAAAAATTCAAATTTCTGATCCTGCTGAGCATTGTAAACGTAAACTTTATTTATTTTACAATAATTTTGAAACAAGTTTTTTTAACTTATAACCTAAATTTAAATCACTATGCTGAGCATTGAACCCCGTTGACTTGATGAGATTTGATAACGGTACAATTCGTAGATATTTTGGTTATTTTAGATAGATATACACTGTACGTACCTAATTAGTACACCAGTATGTGTCTGTAGCTTTAATGTTATTAGGAACATCGGTAGTCATCATCAGAATGTATTCATTGCTGGTCTGTGGCAGATAAAGTGAGATATAATTTTATACACGTGATTTTTGTACCATTGCATTTAGCGTATCACTTGGTAAAAATAAACCACGCAATCTACACTATAGTGTGTCCATTTTGTTTGAATCTGAAGACAGTTACCAGGGTTGAATGTTTTCAAGGACTCAATGTCAGAAACTCAGCATCATTCTGTCAATGTCAGCATCTACAGATTGTTTCCAGGGATTCAAAGAAAACTCGGCGTTTGAATCAGGTTATTTGGGGTGGGGGTCAATAAGTCCCGAAGTCAGAACTTCAGAGTTAGTCTTGAGTATCCAAGGAGACTTGATTATGTCTTCCAGGATTCAAGAAGACTCGCTTTAAGAATCGAGGTATTGTTCTGGAGAATTCTAGGAGACTCGAGGTCAGAAGTTCAGGATTATTCTTAATGATTTTAGGAGATTTCAACGTCAGGGTTATTCTTAAATGATTTTAGGAGATTTCAACGTAAAAACCTCAGGGTTGTTCCGAGTCTATTTTAACATATATTTGTTGTTTTTAATGGGTCAGAAAGGTGAAATCATTCAGCCAATGCAAGCTGTAATTCTGAAAAAGACTTCAGTGATTACTTCCTGAATAAATCAGCTCGATCTGGAAAAAATATTGCTGAAGTGAACTCTACTGCTAACAATGATATCTCTGTCATGACTGCTGACATTAAATTTGATGGGAAACCATTGACAAAGCTCTCACCAACAACCCAGGGCAAGTTGCGCAATATCATCATGACCTCGTAGTCGACGTCCCGTGAGCTTGATCCACTGCCTACAGACCTATTAAAGCAATGTCTTGAAGCACCGCTTTCCCTTGATTACCTCAATCATAAACAAATCATTGGCTGAGTCAAAGGTTCCATTGTGTTTCAAGAAGGTACATGTTAGACCATTGTTAAAAAAGCCAGGAATGGACAAGGAGGAGTTGAAGAACTACCGTCCAGCATCAAATCTGCCTTTCTTGTCTAAGATCTTGGAGTAGGTTGTGTCCCAGCGTTTATAGGTTAATCTCCATGCAAACAGTCTCCATGACAACATGCAATCGGCCTACAACATGGGACACTACTGATACGGCCCTCCTATCTACGTGTACATAACGATATAGCTTCTGCATTGGATAACAAGTACTGAGCGGTGCTTGTCATGTTGGACTTGTCAGCTGCATTTGACGTCATCGACAATGGCATACATTGTACTTTATAAACGTCTGGAGTACTCTTATGGAGTGACTGATACCGCACTATGCTGGATACAGTCGTATCTGAGTGAACGACGACAGTGTGTTGCCATCGGATCTACCACCTCACATGACAAAGTACTAGATTTCGGGGTTCCTAAATGGTCGGTGTTAGAACCACGAAAATATTGCCTGTATTCCAAACCGATCGGAGAGATTTGTCGTCACCATAGCCTTCGCTATCATTGCTATTCTGATGACACCAATTTTCACGGTCATCAAACCACAGGACAGTTGGGATACAATATCAGAATGAACGCCAAAATGCTAATTGCTAAAGCTTAATCAGGAAAAGACGGAACTAATCGTCTTTTCCCCAAAGTGTCAGCAAACAATGGCTCTCCAGCTTAAGGTCGGTACCAGAACTATTGTGACTGTCCCAGCTGTTAAAAACCTTTGGGTATACTTTGATAGTTCACTGAACACGGTGAAACAAGTGAACGCTATTGCAAAATCCTGTTACTACCAGATCAAGAACATCGGCTGTATCGGGAAGTTTATAACTGCAAATGCATGCAAGATTTTGGTGCATTCACTTATTACCTCTCGGTTGGATTATGGTAGCGCCCTGCTCTCTGGTATACCTGACAAACTAACTAGTCGTCTGCAGAGGGTCCAGAACACTGCAGCACGGCTGGTTACTCGTACGCGAAAGAGAGAGCACATCACACCTGTGCTTTATTCATTGCACTGGCTACCTGTACGATATATGACGCAGTACAATTTTTGCTGTACACATTCAAGGTACTGAATGGAACAGCCCTGTATCAGCCGTCACGATCACTCCAGTCGGAGACATAATCATTGTTGTGTGGTCCGAAATCTCGCACTGTGACCTACGGAAACCGATGCTTTGGGAGGGTTTCGGCCACGTTGTGGAATAGCTTACTATCTGCTATTAGAAAGTCAAATACCCTGGCCAAATTCAAGAAGGACATCAAAACTCACTTCTTCACGTCTGCATTTTAGACTGTTTGCACATACGTCCATACCACCCTTTGTTTATTCATTGATATGCACATCGAAATGATTATCTTCTTGCATAATGTATAATGGTGGTTTTAAGCCATTTTTGTTTCACAATCATAACTAAAACTGTTATCCATGTGTTATAAAGCGCTTTAGAGTAATTTTATAAATCATATAGGGCGCTATATCAATGTTGTATATTATCATTATTATTATTATTTATTAGATGATTTAGGGAATTCAACATCAGAAACCCAGGGTGGTTTTTCAATGAATTAAGGAATTTAACGTCAAAACGCCAAGGATTATTTTTAAATGATTTAAGGAGATTCAACGTTAAAATCCCAAAACCTCAGGATTGTTCTTAATGATTTAAGGAATTCAACAACAGAACCTCAGGATTGTTCTTAATGATTAAAGGAATTCAACAACAGAACCTCAGGATTGTTCTTAATGAATTAAGGAAAAACATATTCAGAACCCCGGTAGTTTTCATAAGCATTTAAGGAGAATCAACGTCAGAACCTCAGGATTTTTAATGCTTTAAGGTGGTTTAATGTCAGAACCTCCGGGTTGTTCTGGAAGTTTCTAGGAGGCTTTTAAGCCTCAGTAAAATTACTCATTCTCAAAATCGTGTTTGTTTCGTATCAATATGACAAAATATTAATGATAAGCAATAGTTATTCCATATCACAAATGAAAAATATTCATAAATATATTTTAAAATTTTCATGTATTAACGATAGGAAACAGGACATACTAAAAGATTCACCATACATTAAAATACTCAAGTAAAACAATATCACCTTTAGCGATTATTGTAGCCTGGAGGCATTTTATATTGATAGAATTACACGTATCACTATAAGAAGCTAAATAATTCTAGACAAAATATGCAATACTATTATTTTTTTCTACAATTATGCATTCTTCAAAAGTACGTATACGTGTATATCGCAGCTATAGTCACTGCATTGTTCGTGTTTCGCATGTCTTATTATCACCGAAAGCATGATAAATATGTAATAAGACCAAGAATATAGCCCGAAGGTACATTGTATATAACTCACAGGTAACAACCTTACAGGTATCTATAACAGGCAACAGGCAAGCTTACAGGTGTATATTAATAAGTACAGGGATAAAACACACCTTTTAGTAGCCTTTGTCATGTTAGCAGGAACTGGCCACCATCTTGAAAATGGATTGTGCATGGATTAGATTGGGATGGGTGGACCGTATCTCCATGGTAAGTATTTGACACGAGATGCGATAGTTAATGTTTTGATGGTAAACATACGGTAAGATTACATTCAATGTGTTTACCTTCTTAGTTGTACAGATACATCGCACTATGTTATAGATGTGCAATACTTTACCTTTCACCTGATCATGACATCCCTGTACGTACTTGTAGGGCCTGTCATCGGCAATCATTTTCTGATCGTGTCAGGAGTTTTGGATTGAATGTTTCACGTTTGCAATTTAATCACGTTGGTTGAGAACCAAAATATCGAAATTGAAACTTTTGAGATAAAAGCGAAGTTCGATCCTAAATCATAATGAAAAAGGCAAATTATAAAAAAATAGTACATCATATAGATGATTAATATTTTCGATGATTCGTCCGCTAGGTGTACGGTCCCTATGCCTTACACAGTGACATACATTGTGTATTTGATGGATGTCCAATACTTTTACAGAAGCGTATCGTATTGAATCAAGTGTTTTATACACCTGTAATACTACAAAGTCCTGTTGTGGTGTTATACACACGTGTTATACTAGAAAGTCCTATTGTAATGTTTTACACACGTGTAATAATAGAAAGTCCTGTTGAAATGTTATACACAGGTGTACTACTACAAAGTCCTATAGTAATGTTGTACAAACGTGTTATACTACAAAGTCCTGTTGTAATGTTATACAAACGTGTTATACTACAAAGTCCTGTTGTAATGTTATTCACACTTTTAATACTACAAAGTCCTATTGAAATGTTATACACATGTTTAATACTAGAAAGTCCTGTTGTAATGTTGTACACAGGGGTTATACTACAAAGTCCTGTTGTAGTGTTATACACATGTTTAATACTAGAAAGTCCTATTCAAATGTTATACACTCGTGTAGTCGTACAGAGTCCTGTTGTAATGTTATACACATGTTTAGTCGTACAAAGTCCTGTTGTAATGTTGTACACATGTTTAATACTAGAAAGTCCTGTTGTAATGTTGTCCACACGTGTTAGCCTACAAAGTCCTGTTGTAATGTTATACACATGTTTAGTCGTACAGAGTCCTGTTTTAATGTTGTACTCAGGTGTTATACTACAAAGTCCTGTTGTAACGTTATACAAACGTGTTATACTACAAAGGCCTGTTGTAATGTTATACAAACGCGTTATACTACAAAGTCCTGTTGTAACGTTATACAAACGTGTTATACTACAAAGTCCTGTTGTGATGTTATACACATGTTTAATACTAGAAAGGCCTATTGAAATGTTATACACTCGTGTAGTCGTACAGAGTCCTGTTGTAATGTTGTTCACAGGTGTTATACTACAAAGTCCCGTTGTAATGTTATACACATGTTTAGTCGTACAGAGTCCTGTTGTAATGTTGTTCACAGGTGTTATACTACAAAGTCCTGTTGTGATGTTATACACATGTTTAATACTAGAAAGTCCTATTGAAATGTTATACACACGTGTAATATACAAAATGTTATTGTAATGCTGTACACATGTGTGATCCTTCAAAGTCCAATTGTAATGTTTTACAAACGTGTAGTACTAAAAAGTCCTATTGTTATGTTTTACACACGTGTAATACTACAAAGTCCTATTGTTATGTTATACACACGTGTAATACTACAACGTCCTATTGTAATGTTTTACACACGTGTAATACAACAAAGTCCTATTGTAATGTTTTACACACGTGTAATACTACAAAGTGCTATTGTAATATTTTATACACCTGTCATACTACAAAGTCTTGTTTTAATGTTATAAACACGTTATTATCACGGCAGTGCTTCGCAGGTATTTTGTAAAATTTTACACATGCGTATTCTTATGTAATACATGTGTGTTCCTACACGGAAATAATTCAATAACCATGTTTATTCTCAACATATTTGAAATTAATTCGCATTGGTGAACAGTTACATATACTCAAACATATAGAAAGATTACAGGAATAGATATATATATATATATTCTAATCACTGTAATAATAAACCTAACGCGGTTTTAACTGAACACGCAGCAACGAATAAACCTTTCTTTACATCGAATGAAAAGTCTTCCATGATAATACGTAATAAACCTGTGACGGCATTAACTGATCATCTTTCTTGCTATTAACTGATAAATCTTTATTGAAATGAACTGATAAATCTCTCTTGACATCAACTGAATAATATTTATTAACATAAACTGATAAGTCTTTCTCAACGTTAGCTTATTCACATTTCTTGACATTAATTAATAAATCTTGTCGTATTTAACCGGTGAATCTTTATTTACTTTAATTGATAAACATTTCTTGACATTAACCGATACCTCTTCTCGACATTAGCTGATAATCTTTGTCTTTGACGTTAACAGATAAACATTCTCGACACTAATTGATAAATCTTTCTCAACATTAACTGATAAATATTTCTTGACATTAACTGATAAATCCTTCTCGACATAAACTAAGAAACGTTATCGACATAAATTGATAAATCTTTCTCAACATTACCTGATAAATATTTCTTGACATTAACTGATAAATCCCTCTCGACATTAACTGATAAACGTTATCGACATTAATTGATAAATCTTTCTCAACATTAACTGATAAACATTCTTGACATTAATTGATAAATCTTTCTCAACATTATCTGATAAACATTCTCGACATTAATTGATAAATCGTTTTCAACATTAACTGATAAACGTTCTTGACATTAATTGATAAATCGTTTTCAACATTAACTGATAAACATTCTCGACACTCACTGATACATCTATCTCAGCTTTAACTAATATATCTATCGCGATATTTAATGCTTAACATTTCTCGACATCAACTGACATAACCTTTTTCGACATTAATTGATAAAACTGTCGCCACATTAATTGATACATTATCCACCATATTTGACAACATTTAAGGACATTAACTCATAAAATATATACGTGTCACAATATAAACTGATAACCCTTCCTGGGCCCAGTTGTTCAAAAGGTGACAAGCTTAATGGCTGTTTAACAACATTTTTCAACATTCAAAATTTTGTCAATATAAAAGGAAAAATCTCACAATTTCAATAAATTCACTTTACTAAAAATTTGATATCTGGAAAGTTATAACTAATTCAATGGCTGTGTCTTAAAGATACACAATTTGATATCTGGAAAGTTATAACTAATTCAATGGCTGCGTCTTAAAGATACACAAGACGTAACATTAGCACTAATCACTGATTAAGCTAATCACCTTTTGAACAACTGGGCCGTGGTATTTAACATAGACAGCTTTCTGGACATTAACGAATAAACCGACCACGCCATTTATCAATAAATCTGCCGCGAAATTACTTTATAAACCTTTCTGCCTGGTAACTAATAAACATTTTCTGGACATTAACTGGCTAACCTGCCAAAAAGTTACTAATAAATCGGTTATAACAACTGATAGCATGCTACGACATTTATTGATTAACTTCTGTCGACAGTTATCCACGAACTTGCCACGGGATTAACTGACAAACAGTAACAACATTGATAAACCTGTAACAACAGTCACAGATACACTTACCACGAAATTTATATCCTTAATTTACACATGCTATGGCGTTTAAAAATACAAAGAAAGAAAGCATATATGATTAAGAATCCTGTGAGATAGTGCTGAAAAGCCAAACAAAGTTAACATTTTAGGACAGCAAACTTGGTCTATTTTGGACTTATCAGTGTTAAAAATGGTCAAACGAATGTAGCATCAATTAGTTCGAAATTCCAAAATACTTGTAGAATACAGTGAATAGGGAAAGCTGCCTATGGAAATGTTTATAATGTTTCTACAAATATTAGTCACCCATCAGTTCTCGGGAGGGACAATATGTTTGCACTCCGTCCGTCCGAAAAGTTTGTCTGGCACATATCTTCTTTACTATTTTATGAGGAATAATAAGATTTGGTATGCAAGTACGCCTTGGGATGGCGGAATGTCATGTACAAACAATAGGTCACTCTGATCTATGATTTGACATATGGGCACCAAACTTTGAAACAGTTTGTCCGGGACATATTTTTCTTTATTTAGTTACCAGATTTGGTATGCGAGTACATCTTGCAATGGCAGAGTCTATGTACAAAAGTAGGTCACTGTGACCTATTGACCTTTGACCTTATCATATGGAAACGTTTGTCCTGGTCATATCTTTTTCTTTCACATTAGGAACTTATCACCTAGTATGGAACGATGACTGTTCCTTTTTTGACTGTTCCTGATCTTCTATACTATGTTCCTTTTTTGACTGTTCCTGATCTTCTATATTATTTCATCTAAACTGACAAGATTTTGTATGCGAGTACGTCAACGGTGGCCAGAGTATCAAGAACAAAAAAGTACGTCATTGTAATCTATGATTTAACATTTGATGTCAACCTTTGAAAAAAAATCTATCTTGGATATATCGTCTTAAGTGTTCAACTGGAGTAAGCAGATTTGGTATGAAAGTACATCCTTGGATGGTGGAGTATCAAAAAGTTGGTCACTGGGACCTATGCTTGACCTTCCACTTTATCCTTTATAAACATTGTCTGGGGCATATATTCTTCACTACAATATTGCATCTGGAGTTAACCAGATTTGGTATTTAAGTACAATGCATGTGTTGACTGGCGGAGTGCGGGAAAGTATGTCACTGTGACCTATATCCTGAGATAGGTGTACAGTTCGGTAAATAAAGAAATCATTACCAATGGGAACTATGGATTGCCTTGCAATGAATTGCCCTGTTTATACTTATCTTGTATTCCATGTAAAGCATGCCTAAATATATTTCAGATACAATGCTAAGACCAACCATTCAACCACCTTGTTGCGTAATACATTAACCAACTTCGACTTAATATGCCAGTTAGCTGCTGGTAATTGTTGTTTCTTTGGATGATATACCATGAAAACATATCAGTAATGTTTTCATGTGTTGACCCACTTAATGTGGAACACACTGGCCTGATTTATCTGACATATTTGTAATATCACTTTTTTGTGCACTTTCAGAGTGTGATTGTTGGTGTGGTGATCCTGCTATGTACCCCGGTACCTGGGAGCGGACACGAAGAGAAGCCCGAGGGAAATGACCTGTGCGGGATGAAATGCTCATGTCGGGCAACTATTGTTCGATGTTTTGAGTTGGTTCACTTCCCAAAGTTTTTTCCTCAGAACACCACAAAAATCTACTTTGAACAACTCGTGACGGAACTGCTACCCGCTGACGCGTTTAAAAGCATCCCGATGGTGAAAACAATCGAGTTCAGTCGAAGTAACATTGGTCGTATCGCGGGGTGTGCCTTCGATGGTTTACCTTACCTTGAGGATCTGTATATGGTCAGAACTGTAATCGGATCTATCGCTACAATGGCCGTCAGTAACATTGCTCCGTCCGCATCGGTTGTCATGCAGTATGTTACAGTTACTACACTTGAAACGGCTGCGTTTTCTCACCTGACTAATCTCACTATTTTTCAAATCGGTAACTGCACGGTTCACGAGATGGAGCCAAACGCGTTTAGTGGCATTTCAAATGTAGAGAAAGGGTTCATTATAACTACAACGAGGCTGTTGGATTTCAATGGTCCGTTCCTCGACGATATGCAGTCTGTTGGGAAAATTGTCTTTACAGAAAATACAATGGGTTCCTTCCCATGCCTCGCTCTGGACAGTTTGGTATCACCAGTCAACCAGCTCACCATTTCCGACAATAACATTAACTGCACGTGCGTCAAGCTAGGTACAGGTGACCACCTGACCGAGGACGAGTATGTGAAAAAGCAGCTGATGAAAAGCATGTGCGTTGGATTAGAGGCTAGCGAGAAAATGACGGTATCAGAAAGGCTTGCCAAGAGCTCTTGCAAACAAACGAAATGTGCATCCTTCCAGTCTAGGGAGGTATCACGGTTATCGTGTAAACCTGAAAGAGCCCGGCCAGATGACCCCAACCCTAATTATTACGACGGAAATGCCGGAAATACGTCACCGATAGCGTTACAAACATTGTCTCTACTTATTTTGGCGTCTCTTCTGTTTATATTGACATGACCACATTAAAAAGGTAATAAGTATTTTGAAAACCGTAATAGAGCAATA
The DNA here is from genome assembly GCF_002113885.1 of Mizuhopecten yessoensis. Taxonomy (NCBI): domain Eukaryota; kingdom Metazoa; phylum Mollusca; class Bivalvia; order Pectinida; family Pectinidae; genus Mizuhopecten; species Mizuhopecten yessoensis. Next base: position 1,479,069 of record NW_018408852.1, on the reverse strand, counting down.
TTCTCTGACAAAAAGAATATGCAAACACTGAGACGCCATCCTTCGACATGTTTACGGTCGTACCTGTTGGAAACGTGGTCAACCAGTACACTTAATAGTCATCGCTCTACAGTATACAAATATGTTTTGTAGCATATTGGTCATATCGGTAATTTTTTCCTCGTTCCTGTTGACCAGAAGAACCCAGTGATTTGTGTTATGCTGCGCATGACGTCCTCTTGCCAATTGAATTGTTTATGATATCTGTTAACATGATGGCATTAAAACTTATAAAATAACAAAGGAAAGTTGTTTTTAACAGTTGTGTAAAGGAAACCGATGTTCTACTGTTGTACGCCCTAACCACTCACAGCAGGAGTAAACACTCTGGTTAGAATAATCACACTTTAGTACTTGATTTGCCCGCCCTGCCCATGGGTTTCTAGCTGGATTTGCTTACGCAGAGAGTTCACGAGGACAACAGTTCACTTTAAAAGGATAATGCCCCATGAGACGGGACTTTGAAAAAGTCATACTGGTTTATGCAAACGACTTTTGTGATATTTTGGATGCGTGATTATCCATATTAATCATATTATTCCAGCATTAATGATAGAATTTCCAGATCAATAGCTTAATATTGATATCTGGCAAAAGTGATTAAGTTAAAAAGGTGAACAAATACACCGATACACCGTCACCTTCGGCTAGGCTGAGTATACAAATTAGGGATTTTCATATTTTCCATTTTTATGGTTGTCATTGTCCCATGGATGTGTTTATTATAGTTTTTGTCATAATAAATTGTTGAGAAAGCCCTTTTCAAATAAATTTTCCACGGACAATTTCAAATATCGTAGTTTTAAGTTATGTGATCCATGCATAATCTTTTGAATGTCTTAAGATTTAAACGAATGTGGTCACAGTGACTCAACAAGTTCACACACAAATTGTATTTTCCTCACATAATGGATTATCATGTTGAAAATATCCATTGGAACCGTCTGCAGTTTATAACAGTGTAAAATACCATTATATGTAAAAAGAAACCCCAATAGCGTTAGATTTTCTACGTAATGTTATAAAAACCGAGTAATCTAGAATATCGGCTTACATTGAAAGCAATAGCAAGATGTACCTATAGCAACCGATTGTTTTCGGCTACAGCCAGTAGTGCATTATTATACACAGGTCTGAACAATCAGAACCCAAGCAATAGAGTATTTCCTGCTTTGTATATGATTTGTGAACAGACCTACATGATAAGCAAACCAGGTGAGATATGAGAAATTCTCTTATATTAACAAATAAGATCACAGACTTAATTCCGATATTTATTTTTATTTCATAAGTTTAGCAATAGCTGAACTGTCGATACTCTTTAGATGACCAGATAGGGTTAGACAGACTATTTCCACCAGGATCTTCTATAACAAAAAAATCTTCCACCAGAATCTTCTATAACAAACAAATTTTCCACCAGGATCTTCTAGTACAAACACATTTTCCACCAGGATCTTCTATAACTAACAAATTTTCCACCAGGATCTTCTATAACAAACAAATTTTCCACCAGGATCGTCTATAACAAACAACGTTTCCACCAAGATCTTCTTTAACAAACAAAGTTTACACCAGGATCTTCTATAATAAAACAAAGTTTCCAGTAGGATCTTCTATAACAAACAAATTTTCCACCAGGATCTTCTAGTACAAACACATTTTCCACCAGGATCTTCTATAACAAACAAATTTTCCACCAGGATCGTCTATAACAAACAACGTTTCCACCAAGATCTTCTTTAACAAACAAAGTTTACACCAGGATCTTCTATAACAAAACAAAGTTTCCAGTAGGATCTTCTATAACAAACAAAGTTTCCACCCGGATTTCTATAACAAACAATTTTCCACCAGGATCTTATATAACAAACAAATTACCACTTCTAAGCAAAACAAGGTAATATATGACATAAAAACGTTTGACTTTAAACAACCAAAGGATTTTCAGTGACATAAAAAACTGATGTATTTGTGATTAAGCTGTTAGAGCAGGTCTACGTATACCAGAACATCAGTATAATGCGAAATACTTCAGGAATAGATGTGGGGACCTGACAGATTACATGGAAGGAGCTGGCGATATTATAGGTCGTAAGTAATCGAAGGTATAGCTTCAGTATTCAATCTACAATCATGGTCATTTTTCATCAGACTCGTGTTCCTTTAGTCAATAACAGGTGAAATCCATTGGTTGACTCTCTGTCTCATCCCCAGGGAATAAGCGTGAACCAAGTCCGAATATACTCTGCAAGCCAGGGAATGCAAATATGTTTTATCAAAAGGAGGGAAATAATATATATTAGCCAAGGAATTGACTACACGATAACAAATTATAATATAATGTTATGACCATGCACAGAAAAACACCACTTCAACACAACTTTTGTAGTTACGGAATTCAAATGAATTGAACGATGCTATGGAAACTGGAAAAATGAATTTCGATTACATAAAACCAAGATATACTTCAACGAACTAGTCAGCAACTTTAAGAATCTGAAAATAAAATAAATACAATGAAAATAACTTTAAATTCTACGAATAATTAACTACTGCTGCTAATAAAAAATCGCATGAAGTAAGTATAATGAGGACGAATCATCAAGCATATGAAAGCATTAATGTTATCAATTGGAAATGATCGAGAAAAGAAACGTCACGGGTGAAATATTCAACAAAATGGAATTAAAAAAACACATAATTCATAGGGGATATGTACTCATTGCAATAATGGCTTAGTGGGCAGCAGCAAAAGAGAGGTCAAGATTGCATTGGTTTGCAGAAGAATACAAATTCACCCTTCATGGAAATCTCAAGAGGACATACGAAACAACGTAAATGTATGAAGTATGAAAACAGTCAAAATATTTAAAAGAAGAAACTGTGTATATATATTCGTGTACTACAGTATCCCATCCCAAACCTTAACTGTTCGCCCTAAGGATAAACCTCGGATGCAGAATAATATAAGGCATAAAATTAAACACAAAGAAATAGACTACGTAAAAAGACTGTAAATTACAACACCGCAATTAATTGGGGAAATTCCAGAAAGCCAGAAATGAAGCAGTAGACCCTGGAAGAGAAGCTAAAAGAAATTACAGATGGTGGAAAACTGCTCGATCTGTCATAAACTCAAACCAATCAAATTGTCTTGCCCCTCTTTCTGTAAATAACAGCTTAATACATCATCCATTTGAAAAAAAACCAGAATGTCTAGATAACTTTTTCAGCTCAATATTAATTTCTTCTGAAAATCTTGAACCCCTTACCCCCAATAAGTACTTTTCCCTTTATCATAGACACTACTGTTACAACTAAAACGGACATTACTGAAGATCAACTGTTTTTACTTAATGATAACGAACCACCTGGCCAAGATGGCACGATACCTAAACAAATATAGATATCAGCACCTTCTTTAAAATGTCCTCTAACTTAACTTTGTAATAAGGCAATCTAATCTGGTATTATATCTCTTTCTTGGATTCAAAGCTAATATTGATGCAATATACAAAGGTTAGGGTGCTCAAAATGATGTATCTAGCTATTGGCCAATATCTATAACATAATGTTTGAACAAACTTGTCGAAAAACTTATTTTTAGATATAATAATGTTTCAATATATGAAAGAATGTGACATCATAACGAAACACCAATCAAGCTTCCTAGCAAGAGGCTCATCAGTTAACCAGTTATTAATTATATATTACACTAATTGTAAATCACTTCGATCAAAATAATGAAATTAGATTTGTAATTTGTGACGATAGTGAGGCGTTTGATAGAGTTTGGCGTGAGGGTCTACTTTTTAAATTGGAAACATATGGTCTAAAAGGGCAAATATTGCAATGATTCAGTAATTATCTTTCTGATATAAAAAGGAGGTTATCGACAGAGGGCTTTTATTAAACTTTTAAGCATGTCAAAGCCTGTGTACCCCAAGGCTCGGTCCTCGGTCCATTTCTTTTTTTAATCTTTATGAATGAAATATCAGAATGTTAAACAAGTAAAATAAAACGTTTTGCTGTTGATACTTCTCTGTATGATGTTACAGACAACAATCAAAATGAAATTGCAGCGAAAATAACCAATGATCTAAGTTCTTGTAATGCATAGGCAAAAGATGGATATCAAATTTAGTTTGCTGAAAACTGAGTCTGTAATATTCTCAAGGAAAAGGGAACCAAAGAGAACCATCCGGATATCATATTTGGTAATGAAACTGTAACTTTATAAACAAACTGATAAGCACCTTGGTTTAATGGTAAAAGGACAGATCATATGTACAATATTTATGACCTAACCTATAGAAGAATGAACGTTTAGATAATGTTAAAACAGTAATTGGATAGAAAAAGTCTTACAACAATATGTACCTCTTTTATTAGCCCAACACTTGAATATGTAGTACAGGAACTGTAGTACCAACATAAAAATATTCTAAAATTACTCCAGCAAGAGGCATTAAGAATCATCACAGGATTGTGCAGAGGGACCTCACATAGTAAGCTTTATGTAGAAACTGGACTTGAAGCACGTTGTTGTATGCGAAAAAGACCCCATTAGCTTGTATTTATGTTCAAAATTTTAAATAATGAATCGCCGAAGTACTAAAATGATATCATTGAACCCTACCTTTACGATAATATGAAGTATTTTCCTCAGCATGCACAAAATTCAACCATTTCTCTGCGGAAATTTTAAATATTTCTTTTCTACGGCAATTCACTAATTTCATCAATACTGATAATGTAGATAACGTAAGAGAATTACTAGCACATTTAGATACCATGAGCCAAGACGATTTAATATGATAATTTGTCAGCTAGGAAATCATGCTAGCAACCAAAACAGTGACTTGTTTATGGATCATCTACACACCAGCATGTAATGATATAATAATATACAGCATTTGATATAGCGCTCTATATCTAGCTAACACAAGCCACTCTAAAGCGCTTTACAGTACATAGATATACAATCGATACAATTTTGAGGAATTTGCAGGAGCTGCCTTATCAGGCGCTAACTACTAGTCCTATGCCACCTGGCTAATATATCCTTATGTGTGTATGCTTGCGTGTGTGCTGGAGATGTTATGTGTTCTGTTTGTAGTGGGACCGTGCTTCCAACGACATCATTTAAAGTGCCGTCTCACTTGAATGCTACAGCACAGATACCGCAACATCCACCCCATACCAATTTATACTCCACCTAGGTTGTTGGTGTTATGTTGGCAGGAGAAAACACTTTCTCTGAATAATCATGCGTACGACGACTTCGGGGAACGAACCCCGGTCGCCTGCTTGGAAGGACGGAGTGTTAACCACGCCTATGTAGACGTGGACATGAAAATGAAAATGCATTTAATCTTATATTTGAATGCCCACTCTTTCATAACAATACGATGCACTTAGAACAAAACATTTCTCACTTTGGTATAACTGATAACCAGATCATTATAATATAAAAACCCTATTAAATGGATGCATGATATGCAGCACTGATATTGACATACACATCTTACAAAATATCTATGAATATATTCGTCAAACTAATAGACTTGATTTGTAATTTCACTCACATCCAAACTTTAAATTGCAAGTGATGCTGACATTTTATTTGTCACTGTGTAGATACTGGTGTATATACATTTGTATATATTATATCTGCTTCACAACATCACTTCTGACTGGATTGGATGGAAATTATCATTACTTACTCTTAATCCCTTTCTAATTATTCTATAGTTACACGACTATTCTATAACGATTTGAACCCTTTCAACCCTTATTAAGCGTGGATGTCCCACTAAACTGACTGTTTACGATAATGGTTAAAATTCTTTTTTCATCTGTTGTGAATAGGACATCCATCTTACGAGGGCATATGACTTGGCCATGCAGTATTTCTATTCAATTTATATACATTTATTCTAAAATATTCAACAATAACTCATATCTACAAATACTTCTGCAAACACTGCTGATTAAATGTATGGATGTTGAACTGAATCCAGGTCCACTCCAGAATGTAGAAATAGTTCATCTTAATGTTAGATCCATAAGAAATAAAATAGATGTTATTGAAGCACAACTACATGATAGTGACATAATATGTATAACTGAATCACACCTTAACCCTCTAATCCCAAATTCTGATATTAAATTAGAGTCATTCTCAGATGAAATTCATAGAAAAGATAGGACAACAGGGCATGGTGGTGGTGTTATTATCTATCATAAAAACAATATTCTTACTAAACGTAGACATGATCTTGAAAATGAACATATAGAAATGATTTGGATAGAAGTCTTAATCCAAAATCATAAATTTCTGCTTGGATGTATATATAGACCTGATTCTAATATAGAATACTGGAGTAAATTTGAACAAATCCTTGATAAAGCTAGTGAAACTTCCATGGATATACTAATTACTGGTGACTTAAATGTTGATATGCTAAGAACCCCACCCACTTCTCACTTATCTAGACTCTTAACTAAATTCAACCTAAAAAGTATTATTAATAAACCTACTAGAGTGACACCTGATAGTGCAACCTCTATAGATGTTGTCTTTACAAATAATCCTTCCATAGTGAAAAATACTCATGTTGACCCTGCTTTCTGTAGTGACCACTCCCCTATATATATGGAAGTTTGTTATGCTATCTTCAAACATAAAGCATACAAAAAGACTGTATGGATGTATAACAATACTGACTATAATATTATGAATGACGAACTAAATGTTATTGACTGGAACTTAATTGCTGCTGATATGGATACCCAAGAATTTAGTATGTTTTTAACTAAATCTATTACTGACCTGATGACAAAATATATTCCTAGTAAAACTATTACAATCCGACCTGATGACAAGCCATGGATGAATACCAATATTAGGCTAAAGATGAGACAAAGAAATAGGATACATAAGAAAGCCAGACATACTGACAAAATAGAGCATTGGAATAAATATAAGCAAATAAGGAATGCTGTTATTAATCAGGTAAGAGATGCAAAACATTATTATCTTGATAAACTTCAAAAGTCTCTAAGTACTAAATCTTTGCCCCCTAATAAATGGTGGAAAATTGCTAAATCCATAACTAATTTTAACAATAAAACTGAACCGATTCCACCATTGAATGTTAATAATACACTGATTCAACATCCAACTGATAAAGCTGAAGCCCTTAATGACTATTTTACTTCTATAGCCACAACATCAGATACACTTGCTGAACCTCCAGTATTAGATATTTCCACTCTATCAAAGTTAGAAAACATAATAATCTCTGAGCAAGATGTTGATGATCAAATTACTATATTAAATGAAAATAAACCAGCAGGACCTGATGGCATATTACCTAAAGTCATAAAAAAGTTAAAACCTTCCTTAATACTCCCACTTACAATTTTATTTAACAAAACTATATCTAACGGGTGCATACCTGGGCCATGGAAGATGGCTAATGTTAGTGCTGTATACAAAGGGAATGGTTTAAAAAATAATTATTCCAATTATCGACCAATATCTGTAACATCATGTTTTAGTAAAATCCTAGAAAAAATTATATTCAAATATTTATATAACTATTTAACAACTAATAATATACTTTCCAAGGACCAATCAGGTTTTAAACCAGGTGATTCAACAGTAAACCAACTTCTCTCTATATACCACACCATAATTAGCAACCTGGATAAAGGGAAAGAACTAAGGTTTGTATTCTGCGACATCAGCAAGGCCTTTGATAGAGTTTGGCACAAAGGGTTACTACATAAACTAAAAGCATATGGTATATCGGGCAATGTTTTTAACTGGTTTGAGAATTATCTTGAAGATAGAAAGCAGAGAGTTCTATCTGAAGGTCATTTTTCTACTTTTAGGGTTGTTAATGCCGGTGTTCCTCAGGGATCAGTTCTCGGTCCTTTTTTATTTCTATTATACATTAATGACATCACTGATATAGTCCAGAGTAACATTAAGCTGTTTGCAGACGATACATCATTATATGTCATCGTAGACGAAAACCCACAACTAGCAGCAGATTATCTTAACCAAGACCTAGATAGAATTAACAACTGGGCTAGTACATGGGACATTAAATTTAACCCCTCTAAAACCAAATCATTAATTTTTTCTAGAAAAAAAGAACCTATCCATCCTCTAATTAATTTCTCTAATACTTGTGTAGATAATGCCCATGATCACAAACATCTTGGATTAACTTTTTCTGAAGATGGCACTTGGTCTACCCATGTTCAATTAATATATGAAAAGGCTAGTAAAAGAATAACAATACTTAGGTATCTGAAATATAAGATTGATAGGAAATCACTATGCAAAATATATACAACATTTATCCGCCCAGTGCTTGAATATGCAGATATTGTCTGGGACAACTGCTCTGACAATCTTAAAAATTTATTAGAATCTGTACAACTAGAAGCTGCAAGGATTATCACAGGTCTAAGGAAAGGTACATCACACCAAACTCTATATAAAGAACTAGGTTGGGAATCCCTGTCTGATCGAAGGATGAACCATAAGCTAACTCAGATGTATAAAATAACTAACAATTTATCACCCACATACCTCCATGACATAATTGATCCTCTTACTCATAACCCAGAAAATGATAGGTATACTCTAAGAAATGTAAGAATGTTTAACCCACCACTATGTCGTACAGAATCCTATGCTAAAAGCTTCTTCCCAGTAATGTGCAACAAGTTCAATGGACTTGAAAATGATATAGTACATTCCCCTACTCTTAATAAATTTAAGGCCAAGGTGTATAATAAAATATGTTGTAATAATGATATCTCGGATGTATTTAAAAATTGTGAAAGCAGAAAGGATAACATAATCCTATGTCAACTGAGAAATGAGGCGAGTAACCTGAACTATGATCTATTCAAAGATCACTTGAAAGAGTCTCCATCTTGTCTGTGTGGTGATGCTTATGAAACTGCTACACATTATCTTTCACAATGTCCAATGTATACTAATGAGAGACAAACTTTAATAAATGAGATTTTTGAAGTGTGTCCGGTTAATCTTGATACTAAAACACTTCTTAATGGAAGCACTGTGTTAAACAATACTGAAAATAAATCTATACTTGATAGTGTTCTAAAATATATATACAACACAAGAAGACTTGTTTAACTAATTAAAACAATCTATAAATTTTGTTATATATAGTCATAAATGATAAAATTACTGTCCTTAAACCATTATGTGATTCTACTGATTGTTATATTTACATTGATGTTTTAATATTATACACCTAAGGGATTAAGCTTTGTAAGCTGTTTTTACTGATGGGTGCAATAAAGTAAAACATAAATGTGCTAAGTTTGAATGCTTAGTGTTCTGTGGTTTAATCTGGATTCTTCTCGAGTGGATGATATGTGAACGGTAAAGGCCGTTAGAGACTTTTTGTCTGAAACTCGATGGGATGAAAGATTTACACATAGAACACTGGCAATACATCTTACACATATACTACATTATCAAAATCTTCTAGCTGAATTGCCTCATTTTATTTTTTCATATTTTGATGTTGTTGTATCCCTTACTTTTTATCACTCCTACCAATGATATATATATTGATACTAAATGGTTCTATACTTCTAACTACTTCATGCAACAGCAGCAGGGTATGAACAGGGGGCACTAATGACTTGCAAAACAAAAAACAAAAAAACAATTGTAGCAATTTCTCTGTTTAATATATCATTAGGGCATTGCTTTCCTATTACTAATTAATTATGATTGACTTTTTAATATGAGCATTGTATAGCTAAAAATATCAATTAAATATTTATATGTAATTGAAACATACATGGAATTATCTCCCCTATACCATCTGCTATATATATATATATGTCTATGCTACCTATTATATATGATTTGCATCAATATTTTCTTACAAACCATTTCATTCATCTTTGTCTTTGTCATGTCAACCAAAGGAGAGAACTTATATAGGCCTAGCCTGCTGTTCAATCCTATTGTTTACTCAATAAAATATGATGAAATCTAAAAAACAAAAAATAACGATTTGAAAGCTAAATTTTGAGACAGTAAACTCCAATAATAGATAATAATAACTACACTACATTTCCCTTATGAATCCATATCATATTCTGAAATTTTACAAGAAGTTTATTTCTTGGTTTTCTAGTTAAATGGGAGTTATCGCCCCTACACTGTTTAGTAAAATGTCCAATCCAATTGACATTTAAAGTCAAAACAATTTGTTGAATTGAAATTGGATCTGTTTAAAATGATTGTGGCATGGCTTTTTCTAATTGATTTTGTTGTAAATACGAGATGGCCTCAACGGGGTCAGAATGGCGTAATAAAGCCAAAATGTATAGCCTTCATATGTAAAAACATTTAATGTACATCATTCACTGTATGGCACAAACCTGAGAAAACAAAACAACCTTTGCTTGTTGGTCTGTATCTGTATACTACTGGAAGACCTCGATTCCGAGTATAATATCAGGGCTGGAGGGTTGCGCTAGTGATTATTTTGTTGATAATCGACGTTTAGTAAGATGTTTTGACCAGATCTGGGAGGTTGTTCCAGTCAGTGATCGTTCGTGGGAAGAACGACGCAATTGCCATTACATGATTTATGTGAATGTAGTGAAAACCCTGAAAAACTATTTCAGTTGTTACCATAGTAACGATATCAGCCAGCAACATATACGCAGATCCCAGCTACATTGTTGTTACGACTTGAGGTCTCGCTGTGTTTTACTATAGGATTCTCACATTCGTAGTAATACCTGTCTACAGCGAAATAACAATTCTTTTAATGGGTAACTTAAATGTCTGGATATGATACCATTTAAACAATAATTTCAGAAAAAGGGTTGGACAGCACCGACTTTTTAATTAATTTTTGGAACATGTCGTCATATAATTTGTTTAAAGAAAAGTAAATTCAATTCGACAATACAAATATAAGTGCTGAAGGCACATTGGGATGATTGAAACAGGTTTAATTGCAGAGGATTCAATAACATTTCTTGCAACAAATTGCAATATTTCAACAGATTTTGTTAAAAGAGTCTAACTGTAGTAGCGCGGTCTGATTATGATATTGCTTACACAGCAATAACACTAAACTGCTTTAAGATGCCATTCATAGGCAATATATTAACATCTCTCCCTTCTTCAATTAAGTAAACTCTGGCTGCGTATAAATTAGCGTATACGCAATGAAAAAAGGCTCGGCGGATTTATATCTGTTTCAAATATGTTCCTGTAATGCAGTGAGCATTCAAATTGTCTATGAATTGCATCCTAAAGCAGTTTAATACTTATATTTACATTTTATTTCGTTTCTGTCCTTAAAATAAATAATTACGATATGAAATATTTGAATATCCCGCCAATATCTTCTGGAATGTTTACCTGTTTGAATAGCCCCTACGCACGCGCCTTTTCCTGTGATGGAGATTGCCCAATATAGTAAGTCTCGCTCAACCAGACGCTCCACTCGTGTTTCGATAGAGAGTCTTGTAAGATTCGTATTTGATTTTTGTAACCAGTGGAGGGCGCTGAAAATAACAAACAAATATGGCAACCCCCGTCAAACAACACGAGAGAAAAACGCTCCACGGACAGTGATAATGTGTTTCTTGTTGTTTGAATAACAAACAAAGGTCCGGGTTTTGACATTGTACACGCATGTTATTATTGCCACAAAAGCCTAAGTATTGAGGCAAATATAGGGACCTATATATGTTCGCTATGTTTTAAATTGCTAAATCGGATAAAAGACATGGACTGTAGACGTGCCGAGTTATTTGACAAAATAATGATGTTATCCCAGTCGTGCAGAGTGATGTCTGTGAAGAAGCGTGGTATGCAAACGCCTGGGACTTAAAGATAATAGAGGTCCCTGCCCCATGCGGAGTGTTTACAACAGAACAGTTCATGTAGTCAATAACGTCGTCATATTTTGTGACGTAGAAACTAGTTTATACGAAATTAACCTAAAAATTTAGAATAGATGTTATTGAAAGAATGAATATATATACAAACTGTAAATATTCGCTGATAATTTTTAGCCTGTACTTTTAGTTTTTAGGTTCTCTTAAAAAACAGCCAAAACCACAAACTAAAAGGAATCCATCCACAATATCGTTATTTCTAACTCCTTCAAAAAAAGAGACAGAAGGTCTTGCTGTTCCTTTATCACCTTTAAGAAACAAACAACAACAAGATTATAAATCTTCGAGGGCTTCGGGTAAAACAAAACAGAAACATAATGTCATTCCGATCCTCCCACCTACGTGAACAGTTGCTTCCAGTCATAAAGTCATTAGCAAATGGAAGTATTAGAATGGCATGTCCATTACTATTAAGTTCTACAGACACTGCAACAAAAGAAAATGTAAAAAAAAGGCAGCTCGAAAATTAATAGAAAAGGAATGCCGCATTTTTCCAAAGCAAACTATTGAAATAAATCTGCAAAAAAAGGAATACTTGTGAGCTGGAGAATTTTGAAATGAAGCAAGTTCAAGAGGATTTTGAAAATCATGCACCAATGTTATGAGCATGTGCTGTTCAAGCAGCAACCTCTGCATTCAACAAGACATTTAATTGTGTCAAGGTTTGTGCAGCTTTGTGTGTACTACTTCAGGGGCGATCAAAAAATCTGAATTATCTGCAACATGTTGTTGCCATAACCATGTATAATAACCAATTACAGACAGATGGAATCTTAGTGTTGCCAAAACTTGGATTTTGTGTAGCCCATACCACAATGAATGCGAAGTTGAACACAGCTTAAACATTTAATGATAAATTTATGAGAACATATCAGAGGAGTTCAGCAGACTCTATTGCTTCTAAAATTAACAAATGTGTTCAAAGGGTAAAAACCGAGCACTCATATGCTGGTGGACTTGATAGATCATCAAGTAGAATGAATGACCATTCATCTTCAACCTACCATTCAGAACTGCAACAAGACAGTGCACCTCTAAGCTACAGATTCAATCTTGATTATCTAGGTTTTAATATTAGAGTTCGGGAAATGACACAAGAACATCAAAATGTATCGAGACATTTGATGAATGTTGAAAACAAGGAATTTCTTCCAACTGTTGAAGAATAATACACACTGAGAAAAGACACGATTCAGGTTGTATCAAACATTCACATTGAAAATCTCGCTTGAGGCAGTCTCGAGAGAGGGCAAGAATCTGGGGAATGCGAGACTACAATATAGTCCGTGGAAAACAACAAAAAAGAGAAATTTCATGTCAATTCGTACAGTTTGTTTGGATAGTTTTCATTGTTAATATCATGCAAGTGCATTTTAAGCACAATAATAACATTAGGCTAGTGCTGATTAACATCGCATTTTGATGACGTCACACAGCAGAGGCTGTTTGCGAAATTCACAAATCAGTAATTCGGTCGCGATGGGAAAACATGTCGCCATCCAGTTATTTATTGAAATTGAATTCAAAACTGTTGAATGTTGAGCTGGCAAAGAACCCCGGAGTAGACCTTATATTGCTAGTAGACTGCATTGTGAATGCAGGAACAACAAACCTATCTTCATTCGTGGTATTCGAGCCGTGTGATATTGAAAGCGACATTTCAGACATCTGTTAATGAGTGTAGGACGGTTTGTTAGAAACAAGTCCAGTGTGTTGTCCCTTCTAGTCGTGAAAAGCGCTGTCTGGTCGAGGCCGCAGATTTGTGAAATCTACAGTTTATGGCAGCTAGGTTTTGGGTACCGACCACTAATGTTCAAATCAATATCTGGGAGGCTCAGGTCTCCTCCAATCCACATTACTGCATTTTTGTAGGTTTATAGGGGGGTGGGGGCGATATAGTGCTCCAACTATAAGGGACCCTCCTCTGTCGCGTGATAGTTTAACGAACACAGATTCGGTGTCATCAATAGGGGGTGCGATACGGTCATAGATAAGGTCCGTCTTAACAGCAAGTAAAACACCACCAAAGCCGTCAGTTCGATCCTTTCGGATTACATCGTAGTTTGGAGGAAAAAATTCGGCACTGTGAATGCTGCTGTTTAACCAGGTTTCTGTGAGAAATTATTGTAACCATGGATCAAATAGTAAAAGATAGAAGGACATACAAAAGAGATTAGGGATTATTTTGTCACAGCAACTCTTCTTCATTTTCGATCCTCAACATTCATCAAGCTATCGTCATACATTCTGTCATATTAGCTACGGGTGTACGTCATACTGTTGAAGTGGTCACTAGGGGAGATATGACCAAAAGAATGCCGTAATTGTCAACAAAAGCCTGACTTAAAATCGATATTACTAGGGGAAAATGTGAACAGAGAAAAAAAATACACAGACACTATTTAAAACTACAAGGAAAATAAGACTAGGTGTTACGGAAAGGTAAGCGTCATTTGCTTCATCGACGGCACCGGCCGTGTGAGACCAAAGCGTGTTGACATAGGGCATTGAGGAGAATGTTGATTATACAAAAAATAGTTAGGACCAACCGGGGGGAGGTGGACGTAGTATAGAGACCCTCTAGTGTTGTGTGAAAGGGGGCTAGTTCATTGTACACCACTTAGTGTTGGCATTGCGTGGTATTGTAGGGGATTTAAAAGGATTTGTAGATTGTACTACGAAGAAAAGGGATGGGTGTTCGTGGATTGATGGGACTAGGACATAGCACGAGATCTCGAGAGGATAAAGTATGGTGTTTTGAGGAATAAGGCTTTTTTAACGGCATCTCGTTAAACCAAAATATGGCGTAAAGGGGAATGCGGGGCGGGGACTAGTTAATGTAAGGAACATGTGTGTGAGGGGACACTTGTTAGAGCACGGGTCTTTGAGAGGTCATAGCATGGTGTTTTGAGGAAATTAAAGGATTGGTATACTGTCATGGACCTCTTGAGGATAAAGTGTAGGTATGGATCACGCGATCTAGTTTCCTTTGTGAGACATCGAGAAGACAGAGCGTTGTGTGTAGGGGAAGGAGAGGTCGAATTAGTGTACGGCACATCTTGAAAACAAAGCGTTGTGTGGTAGGGTACTGAGGTGTCTGTTTTATTGTACGGGATGTCGTTAAGACAAAGCGTTGTGTGAAGGGGAAGGAAAAGTCGGGTTTCTTGTTCGGAACCATGTGAGGATTAAGCCTTGTTTGGTAGGGGAAGGAGAGAGTGAGTTTATTGTTCAGGACCTTCTGGTGACGAAGCCTTGTGTGTATACGCGACTTCTGTGTGGTTGGGGAAGGAGAGGATAAGATTATTGTACGGCACCACTTGTCTATACACAAGTACACAGTAAAAACATCACTTTATTCTAATGACGTAAACCTCACAATCCCGATTTTCGTCATGCTGATGGAAGCTACATCAAAGTACAATCACTTTCCCGCCAAATGATCATACAATCGAGTTCTCAGTCTACTGCCATAACTGTTCATAGAGCTTCACCGTTCGGCAGATGTTTTTATGCACTGGCGGTTATATGTGAATTTACACCAGACGAGTAATCAAAACCTTCTTTGGCATAAATAATGTATGTAATGAGTTTCTATTTCCTTTGATATTGAAAAAAAACAAATTAGTCTAAAATTTGAATTTCTTCTAAAAGAGTTTAAATGAATCTTCGTGACGGTTTTCATAAATCTTTTATAAACGAAAAAGATTGAAATAATCTCTCTATCATATATTTGCGATAGCAAACAAAATTCACCGGCTTTTTGTCGTGACGTCACCTCGGAAACAATGGGATCATTGAGCCAATCACAGAATCATCAAGTGTTCTTAACCGTATTAACACAGTCATGGCACTGATTTCAATGCACTTATGTGATGAAAATGTTTTGTATCACTTCATTTCAAACATTAGTTTAAAACTATTATGTGTAGCCTAGGTCAAGCAGTCTGTATCGTATTTATCTATGTTCTTTGGCCATTGGCCTTCATCGTGGGCATCGATGCTATTGATTGTCTGAAAGTTGTTGAAATGTTGGATGTGCGCATATTTGTAACCCTTGCGCTCAGCTACGTAAAGATGGGGAAGTACTTTGCTAACAAGAAAATGTCAACGAATATACTGTACTATATAATAACACAGTGCTGACATCTACCGGAGACATCTTCCTCCCGATCTGGAACGCGACGTCAGAATATGGAATTGTAAGCAAATGATAATAGTATATAATATAAAGCAGATTCAAAACATCCAATAAATCACTATTTGAAAGCATGTTTTCAAAAAATCCTTGATTTAAGAAAAAATGTCAGATATTTTATCTGTATGTTGAAGAACTCACTTTTCCGTTTTTTCGTTCTCATAATTTGTCCAATGAAGATTCCATATGTATAGCCCACGTTTGATTGGCAATATGATTTATGTTAAGTATATAATGATCAACAGTTAAACAATATTTTTGAATATTCCTATATTAAGTATTACAAGTGATCGGGTAAGATACACGCATTATACCAATAAATTCCTTCACGTGTATTTGTTCACCTACTTATACAATGAATCGATTATCCCCGATTTGATATAAATATAATACTATAACCTGTTATCACTGATTACTTTACTGATTTCAGTACCGCTCTGAGCTGATCGGCACATACGCCATGTGTTGGTTCGCCAGTATTCCCTCTGCTGGGATTTCTCCCGGATCCGTTGCGACCCTTGCCCCAGGCCCACTGGGCGAATTATCCAGAATGGCGATAAGAGGACGGATAGCTGTAGAAGTTGGAAGGTATAATATTATACCTAGAGAACGTAGCTATTGTAAACAGTGTAACTCCCCCTCTGAAATAGAGGACGATTTTCATTTTTTATTAGTCTGTGCTAAATTCCAAAATCTCAGATCACGTTTTATCAAAAGCTATTATTGGAAAAAAACATATGTGTTTAAAGTCGTTCAATTATTGAGTGTCCATAATATTAAAGAATTGTGTATACTAGGAAAATTCATCTATGAGGCAAACAAATTCAGGGTATTATAATGGAATAGGATTGTCTTCATTCTCTGTACATTGTCCATGATTTGTATATAATATGTATTGTATACTGATGGGCCAATGGCCTAAAGTTCGAATAAAATTTGAAACTTGATAGCCGGAACAATGGCTAGTTACCTAACCGATTGCATAGTTGGTAGGTGTCACTAAAGTATATCCCCCCCCCCCCCCCCCCCATATAATATCCGGGCCATACACATATCTACCATTACTCTACACAGTTGAATACATTTTTATCACTTCACATAATAAAACTACGAGTGTATTAAACAAATAAGAATGGGCTTGCAGCAGTATCCGGTGGTCTATAATTTTGTTGTCTACAGAATAAATAGGCCAGTTGCGCATGTACCACACGCTGCCTCTTGCACCGTACATCAACTACCGAGGGAAATATGCCTCATGCAAGGAGGATACGACTTGTTGTAGGATACCGCATGGTGCGTTTTGACAGCGAAATGCATTCGAAAATAAAGCAATACATTTTTTCTATTTCCTTGTTTTTTCTTTTTTTCTTTTTTTTTTTCTTTTTTTTTCTTTTTTTCTTTTTTTCTTTTTTTCTTTACTCTGACATTTTCATCAGCTTTAAATTTTTGCGATTCAATTTATTGTGCTATACATACTAGACATCTACAAAAAATTCGTGTCAATGCAATGAACTGCTTGTCAAACTTCAATTTCATTTAAACAAAAAAAACCATAAGGAAATAGAATACAATAAAGATGTTTAGTCAAACGGCCTATAATCCGCAATTATGTAACGGTGGCAATTGTTACAGATCCAGCATGACCATCGTCGCGATTAGATGCACTTAGTTCATGTAAAATTAAAAAAAATCCATGTAAGTTTACTTATTTCAAAAATGATACAACTCAATACATCCTGCAACCACCTAAGAGGGGAAATGTTCATATTTGTTTTGATCAGTAAAATGATCTTAGTTTTAACAAGCGTTACACTGGCTTCAAAAACATGTAAGTTCTTTGAATTGGACTGGGTTTACATTTGCATTGTTCGTTTCTCTGACTCAAAATAGAAACAAGTGTCCCCTTGAAGAATCTAAAACTGAGTCCAGCCTTAAGAGTATGTTGATTCTTAACATGCTTTTGAAACGTTTGTTCTGGACATGACAGATTCTGATAAGTTTCTATATATATTTTGAATGAAATTAAATATTCTATGATCATTTGTCCTATACATTTATTTTGGTCTTTTTAGGATTACTGTTTGCCTGGGGAGTACCGAATTGTTTCTGTTTCAGTAGAATATATTACTCTGAAATAAAAAAAAGTACCATACTTAAATTCTCCTTTGGAGAGGCAGTGTTGCTTTCTTGAAAAAAAATAGTTAAGATAATCTAATTTTATATACTCAAAGAAGGCGACTGCATAATGATTTTCTATATGTATTTTGCATAGGGTTATGTTCTTTTGCAAGTGAACAATTTTATTTTACGGTAGTCTTAAACAAAATCAACAACACTCTGACCTTTTCATCAACAAATAACCCATCGTCGTCATGTCAAAAATGACGCATAAACAATTCCGTAATCTATTTTTTTGTACTTGATTAAATATTTCTTTACAAACGACTAAACAAAAAATACTCGCAGTGTTTATATCTTTTATTGTGTATAACGTATTTATACAGCCATATAATCCTTTACCTTTACTTATGTTAATGGCTTGTGAACTGTTCTCTTTAATAAACATTTTATTCTAATTCTCTTATTCTTACCGTGTTTCAAATCAATGAGCACGTTATGCAAGATGAAGTCCGAACTCGGATATCATAAGTGTCGAGGATATCATAAGTGTCGAGGTTACCATAAGTGTCGAGGATATCATAAGTGTCGAGGATATCATATTGATGTTGCCTTTGTCCAATTAAACAATGATAAACGTTGGTTTTCTGGATCTGGCGCTGAACATCATACGAGTGTATCACATAATTAGTGTAATGCCACACTAATTGTATAAAGATATATCCCCAATAGTCTACTCAGGACTGTTCATTTGGCAACACATCGTCTGTAACATTCGTCACTCTTCTCTGTACAGTACACTGCGCATGGCCGGCGTTCCTCTTCCATAGTGTGAATAAAGCATTTGTAGAATAACTTGCACTCCTCAAAGTAAGTTCTGTAATTGGAAAAGACCAGCCAAACATTACTTATAAATCTAACTGAAAATTTAAATCCAACTTATGTTGCTGAATGTATCATTAAATGCTAATTTTATCTACATGTGTAATGCATGACCAAAACGTTTAAGTAAATGAAAAGATCGTTTTGACAATTTCAACACAAAAACTATTTCAAATAGTCAGTTTTTAGCAAAATCATTGATCTAGTCAGTACAAATGGTATTTTCAACCTGTTTAAGGAATCTATTTTATGTGAAACAGTAATAAATACCTCTAAAATGCATCTGCTGGTCATAATTAAATGTGAAATTAGTACAATTTGTATTAGTTCTTTTAGCACTGATCCTTATATTTTCCATACCGAAGTTTTAACAAAACCGTAATTCGAATTCAAAATGGATTACAATTAAGACAAAATGGATGACATTAAGACAAAATATGAATCCAATGAAAGATGTACATGGAGACCCTCAGTGAAAGTACGAGGAAAATAAAACAAGGAAAAGCGTCTATCGCTGTATCGACGAAACCCTCCTTGTAATCCAGATCCAATCCATATAATGTAACATAAAAAAATAACAAGGCCCAATAATAAGCATAAAAAGAAGTGACGCTTAAGATAATCTGTAATGATTTGTAATTAAATACTTCTTGAAATAACAATCACACGACTCATTCAAATCGAGACTATTCCGGTCAAGACAAAATTATATGAACACAACATATTTCTTAGAGTCTAAATTACATACGTCTCAAGTGCACAAAATTTAGCAAAATTATCGGATAATAATTTTTTTTACTTATTTGGGATGACATAACGTTATATGTAACTCAACATTTATGTTTTGTCTGAAGAGCAATGCTTTACACAAAGTTATGCGATATAGAAACCTCACAAAATATAAGTATTCTGCATTTTATTTAGATGATATACTGTATCTCATCAAGGTGATATGAAACACGTAGAAATGTGACAATATGCTGTACTTACCTACAGTGAGACCAGCATTCGTGCTGCAGACTTTGACCCGTAGTAGATTCAGTTGTACTTTTGGCGTGCCCACACACTATCATGGTAACTAAGAGTACCAATGTTATCAAAGTTCCCTTCATTCTAAACACAGAATAAACTCATTACTACTGATTTGCAAACATGTAAAACCGCATACCTAATTAGCTTCCCTACAGTGGTACATCTACGATTTTCTGAACAACAATAAACATGTTATACCTAACAATAAATCACGAATCCTTGATAATATCATTATAAACATAATGGTATATTCCGGTTAAAACGGAGCAAATAGCACTGATGTAAATCATATCATTATATTATATATTATATACAGAAATATTTTGGACAGCAAGCTATTTGGTTTTATTAAAACAAATTAAGATAATAGTTTTTATCGAATATATGCAACATCTTATTTTCGCCCGTTTGAGTATGTACATCACATAAAGTACGAAACTTACGGGTAATATATATATAAAAGTGTACCTTTCAGTAATGACTTACCTGACTTGCAGCTGGTACCAGTGGAACATGGACAAATCGAGAGTTTCAAATACTGCTGCGATTTACGAGTTTTTGATTAAATATATACTAGCTATATTTAATTAATTTAATGGGCTAATATTTAAGTGCCCACGTATCTTGTTTACAACACAGAGCAGGTGACCGGTCAACACAACATGTCATTAAATCAATAAACGCCGATAGTATTCCAATTTTTATAATAGAGCGATCAATACAACATTAAATCTTGATTACTGCCGCAGGGATGGACATTTGATTAATGCAAGGTATTTAACTGACCATCAGTATGGACATTCGATACATAAAATTGAATCATGTCCATCGGTGGACACGTGTATCACTTTCTGATATTTTGATCTAAGATATGGTGCAAGCTTAATAACTTAATCTGACTGATTGGATGGAAATAAATCTTATGAAAAATCACTTTAATCAAGAAGGCATTCCATGCACAATATAGAACAATTTGTTTCAGAATCTATGCATTGGTTGTTATATGCCAAAATGTGAAGCATGTCGTTTACTGAATACTTATTCCATCAAGATATCAACTGAAGAATATAAACAGGAAGCAATGACAAATACATATGCAAGACCACGCACTTGTGTTTTTCTAACGAATCAGAAAGCACGAGTTTATTGCGCGGACGAATATATACGTCCGCGCAATAAATGAGTGCTTTCTGATTCGTTAGAAAAAAACAAGTGTGTGGTCTTGCTTTTATCACATAACTTCCGTATTTGGTAGAGATCGATAAAAAGATTGTATAACCTTTGATATTTATTGCAAATACCGGGAACGTTTCAGTTCGCCATGACAAGGGGATTCCCATAAAAAGTAGTGTGCAATACAGAAGGTTGTATTTCATGGTCTGATAATTGCTTGTACTACTAAAACAAAATTCAACAGGTATGTGATTAAGCGCTATAAATACCTTTAGGTGATTATTGATATTCATAAAAAGATGACGTCATGATGATGATGTTAGATACCGCCGAGAATTGATGTCAGATTTATTTGTTTTCCTGATATATTGCCGCACGCTTATTGATATTGTTATTATTTTATTTTGGTTTTGCTGTTCCGAATTTATATATATAGCGTAACACGTGCCATTTTAGCACAAATGACACCCATGTTGATTATACTAGTCATTTTGAATCAGCTTCAGTGATTTAATAAATGTGACAATAAAGTATGACTATAAGCGGTACTTTGTGATACCTCCACTTTATCATCACACAATGGACGTGTTCTAAAATTATATTTAAACGTTAGCTAAGTGTTTATTTTGACCAAGATTAATTGATGTCGAGTTCGAGATAAAAAAAGGTATGTTCACACGTTGGTATTCCTTCTTTTACGTCACCATATGTTACACTGTACATATAAACATACTAATGACTTATCAAATAAATCACGTGGGCACAAATGTTTTAAACTTCGATTTTTACTATCAGAAAAATTCCCCTGCCAATGAAACACCGCGTTTGAATAACAGCAAGGGTGACTACGATATCACGAGAGAGGACATCCATACAGAATAGAATGGAATAATAAAAGGCAATATTGAGAAAACGGATTAAACGTTTACAGAGATCATTGAGGATAGTACCAAAAGATACATCCCAAAAAGTAAACCGAAAAACCCCCACCAATCTTCCGGAAAAGATGAACCACCTGAATAAAAATATATTGAAAACAAATCAATAAAAAGCAGAGCTTTGCACCGATACATGGAAAAGAAACATAAGATTAAATACAAAAAAACACCCAAAGAACGAACCAGCAGCTTAAATGGGAGATACGGAAAGATAGGCGAGAAACGGAAAAAAGTATAACAGATTATATCAAGCTCCACACGAAGTGTGTTAACTCTAAAAGAAAAGTAAAAACTGGGATTTCAGAATCAAAGGGACTGAACGCGGAAGACCAGCAGATATCAGTATAAGAGAAAGCGACAAAGTTGGAGTTCTAGCCGGACTAGAATTACCAGAGTTTAATATCCGGCATGTTGTTGAAATGTTCATTTCACAAGCTAAATTGGAGTTATCTCCCCTGCACTGTTTAATTGGATTGTTATGACAGAATATGTTCAATGTTTGTAAATAAGTTTGTAAAGGACTTAAATAAGCCTGATGTCCAATCCAATTGACATATATAAAGTCAATAAAATCTGTTGAAATGTTGTTGGAAAACTACTCAATAATCTAAATGAAAATAAAGCACAAGTGCACCTTTAGCTGATATATTCAACAAATCCTTAGCAGAAAAAAACTACCATAATCTTGGAAGGAGGTAAACAAAACGGCCATTCTTAAAAAGGGATCAAAGTCGGACCCGTGAAATTACAGACCCGTAAGCTTAACGAGCATCATCGTAAAGACACTAGAAAAGCTGTTGAGGGATAGTATTGTAAAACATATGGACAAACACGATATTTAAAATCCCAAACAGTTTGACAAATTAAACTGTCAAATACAAGGTACCGAGAATATACCAGTCCTTCAAAATGATCTTGATAATCTTCAAAGATGGTCAGCGAAATGGTTATTGATGTTCCACCCGATGAAATGCAAGGTTCTTTCAATTAAAGCAGACGATGAAAGGAAGAACTTTATGACAGGTGCTGAAGGAGATAAATATACGTTAGAAAATATATCGACGGAAAAAGATCTAGGGGTCACAGTAGATGAAAATTTGATCAACCGGTTTATATTCAACAATACGTAAACAAAGCAAACAGTATAGTAGAACTAGTAAGGAGAATGTTTGTATATCTTGATTACTATTTAAAATTTTAGTTAGGCCACATCTCTGGAGTACGCTGTCAGTGTCTGGGAGTCCACACAGAGCAAACGATATAGATATCCATGACCATTTTCAACGAAGAGCAACAAAACTAATACCGGGGCTAAAGCAGCTAACATAAATTGAGCGTCTACAAACATTAACCTTGCCAACATGAAGGTACCATAGAATGAGAGGAGACCTGATTCATGTTTATAAAGTAATTAATAATATTTAGAATTATAGTCACTTCAAATATGCTTGAAATTGACAATAACAGAAAAATAAGAGGACACTCCAAGACAATCTTCAAACGACGTAGCTGTCTAGCTATAAGAAAAACTTTTTTTTTTCAGTTTCCGAATTGTAGATATATGGAACAATTTGCCTAAACTTGGCATTAATACACCCACAGTTATGACATTTGAAATTCTCATAGACGAACACTGGAAAAGAATATTTGTAATTATAATATTTATGAACATTAATTTCACCTGAATTGTATTTTACCTGAAGTAGTATATGTAATATTGTGTAATTGTATTTAACCTGAAGTAGTATATGTAATATTGTGTAATTGTATTTAACCTGAAGTAGTATATGTAATAGTGTGTAATTGTATTTTGGATATGGATACAGAGGCTTTAAGCCTGCGTCCATTACAATTCCTAATAAATCTTATTTTAAAAAAGTCTGAACGAAAAAAATGCGAAAAACAACCTTGCGTACAGTACACTATGAATTTACTTGGATCGCGGTCGTTGTCACCAACTTTCACGTCGTGAATGTGTTCACACAGGACGTCGTTACATATGGCTTCAATACGCGTTGACATATGGTCGACTAAAGACGCAGAGGAAGGTTCACACAGGTCTCAAGGTGAATGTCCACACAAGACTCGTTAAATGTTCACACAAGTCTCCTACAATACATCCTTAAAAAAGTCCGAAAGAATGTTCACACAAGTCTCAATAACAAGTGTTCTCACAGGACAAACCGCTTTACTGTCCACGTAGGGCATCTGGTGTTGAAATGCACGACCGCGTTGCCACCATCAAAATAGTTCTGATCTTAATTACACCTGGTTCTACTTTATATCCGGTTTACTTTCATATTTTTTCTCCACTGACTAAAGTATTGCTTCTCGGCTATCCCATCATGGTTTGTTGTCGAACAAGGTGACAGATGTAAATCCTAACCTTCTGTACTATTTCAATATCCTTATACAACTAACACACAGCCCGGTAAAAAAATTGCTGCCATTTAATGTAATTAACCATTTTGAAAACTTTATATGTCAAGTATTTAATGATTATTCAAAGTCATTAATAATAACCAGAAATACATAAAAATAATTTAACGAAAATGTATAAATTACTTAACAGTCCCAACGCCGCTCTTGCATATTTCCATCAAGCGGGAAGCTAGGAGACGACCATGATTAGATATATAACTAGAACATGTCACAAAATATCTATGACCATCTCGAGCTTACATACATTTCAAATACTCTTATGCGCACAAGAATTCGGTTAATTGTTTAGCAGCACCAAATATACGACCCATACATGATACATACATATGTAAGATAGTTTTGCGAAGTGTCAAAAATTATCACGCTTCGGTAACCAGCATATCCAAACAAACATATGACACTATTTATCATACAATAGGATAAATAACAAGTGATAAATTAACACTCAAAACAGCCAATCTCTGTGCCATCTCATGTATAGAGGAGGCACGGACCGTACAATAGGTTAATGACAGAAAAAGACATTGTCTAAATCTTCCACGTTCCTGACACGTGATATATACACTCATCTCCGGGCTGTTAACCTCTACAGTGGCCTGCCATGACGCATAGAAACAACACAGAACATACACAAAATATGACAAAGCTACATATATACACTACCATTATATAAATAAAGATATATTGTTAGAAATTAACATCATCGTATAATCATTTCCTTTTCTTTTCCATTCTAGGAGACAATTCACTAGTCCTGATGTCCACTGTATGTGATGGTTACTTTCAAAACATCATTATAACATACAATGTCATGAGAACACAGCCTTTACCTAGAAAGTTATTGTCTAGCTATGCCCTATATTTCTAAAAAAAAACACCGTTTAAGTGAATGACCGGACTAATGGGAAGAGCAGCAGCACTCTCTTCTATATTCTCCCTGATAGTACAATCAACTGGATGCAAGTCTCGTGGTATTCCATTTCATGGATGATTCTCTTGTAGTGGTACTGACTTGATTCTTAGTTACTAGTAGGCAATTTGATAAGTATTCCCTAAGTCATCTTATAACTTCTTGATCAACAAGAACAATGACTGACAAAATAGGAAATCGCCTACTGTTTACATATGTAATGACAATGCTAGTGAATATGGCAGGCGACAGTATCACTTCAGAATAAACATGTTAAACATAACATGATGAGGCTTTGATCACAAGTCACACAAAAAAAACATTTACTGTTGACATGCCTCAGTCTTTACATTCACTGTTATACCTTGTTCAGTATACAATATTTTAGAAAATTTTGTTCACTTTTATAACATTGGGCAAATTATAATGATTCAAGACTTGTATAATTTTAAACTGCCTCACCTATTAACTATATAGTACAGAAATGTGATCTCCAGAATTTACTGCAAACTACTTTGCTTATTCACCGCCCTCTTTTTCCATACTGTATAAGTACAATTTTGGTATATTTAAAATGCATTTGACGTGACTTAATGACCTTTAAATAGTTTACCACGCGCTATAACAGTGCCATCTGTCGACATCAATTGTAGTTCGTTGTTTACGGATATGTAAAGTGGATTTTAATGACGGTATATGACGTGTGACAGTATACTATTGATTTTTGTATTAAACACTATTACTGCCTACTCATATAATTAACAGATCATCTATTATATATATCGGAGGAATTGCAAAGAGGAATTAATGAATCTAAATCCCCGAAGACCTCTAGTTTGTCATTGCTGTGACCATGACACAGAAACAGATAAGTATTGGAAAGCTGATAGTTAAATTTGGAGTACAGGAGAAAATAATTAATTTTCTTCATCTGACAACTCATCATCGCGAAACAGCAGCACTTTACTTAAAATTGGACGATTTGTCTTAGTGAAGACAAGTAAACGGAGCTGTGAAAAAAGGCGGCAGTGTAACACATATTGTTCATTTGTCTCGATATTTTCCATACATGAACATTAAGGACTATCAATAAGGTTTCTATTTTTTTTTAGGGAACTGCACTCAATTCTAAGTCTAGCTGGGTGAATCTGACCCAGCCTAAAGTAGAAAGGTGGGACTTTGTGGGGTGGTTCATACAGGTAATATTTTAATCTAGATGCAGAGGGAGCACCTTTTATTGAGTCTGACAATAAGTTCCAAAGATAAATTACGGAAGGCAGGAAAGACTTCCTGTATAGACTTGTACGACATAAGAGAGGACGAAAATTGTTGCCTTTCACGGGTGTTGTATTCGTGAATGCTGTTGTTACGCCGAGGGAAAATACAATAACTTCTTTGTATTTCAGGAGTGAGCCAGCTCGTTTCAAGGTAAAGTTTAACTGTACTAGTGAGCCTAGTACCACCAGTTACTCTCTAATAAGTCGGGCTGCGATTTAGTAAGACAGTCCCAAATAATATCTCCAAAAATCCAATATACTCGAATAATAGTGATATACAAAGTTTGAAGACAAATTTCTGTAAAATGTTAATTTTTGCTTATATCTTTGATTTTAGATAGTTAACAGATATTTTACATAACTTCAGTAATGACTATATTATTCATGATAAGAGGAGAATGAAGAGAGGTTATAGATTTGCCTTCTTATTAGTAGGGTTTCTTTTTTAACAGGATTAAAATTTACCAACCATCTCTTGGACCATTCATGGATTTTATTTAAGTCAATATTTAGAATTCCGGTGTAACGTTTAAAATGGACCCCTGTTGAAAATGGAACCGGGAGCCGTATAAAACTGACTCTCCCGTTGAAAATGGTCCCGATTAGAGGTCAACTTTCCACGTGTAGGCCGTTAAAAGCTGACCCGTTGAAAACGGACCCTCACTTTGTCTAAAGTACCAATATGATCTCATGCACCAATCCGTCCATCGCCGGAACAAATCTATTCAGTGTGACCTATTTCTCAATATTTGAAATACACTAACAGAAATTATCATTCTGTTTTCACTAAATAGGTAAATTTGACCTACTTTTTGAAAAATTGACCTACATTACTAAAAAGTGTCATTGGGTTCAGAAATGAACTCAGAATTGTTGTTTCGCCTAATTTGGTCAATGTGACCTACTTTTGAAAATTGACCTAGATTACTAAAAATTGCCATTGGGTTCATAAATGAACTTAACACTGTTTTTTCACCTAATAAGGTAAATTTGAGCTGCTTTTGAAAAATTGAACTAGGTTAATAAAAATTGCCATTGGGTTCAAAAATGAACCTAGAACTGTTTTTTCACCTAATTAGGTAAATTTGACCTACTTTTGAAAAATGGACCTACATTATTAAAAACTGCCTTTGGGTACAGAAATGAACCCAAAACTGTTGTTTCACCTAATTAGGTAAATTTAACCTACATTTGATAAATTGACCTGCATTATTAAAAATTGTCATTGGGTTCGGAAATGAACTTAGAACCGTTATTTCGCCTAATTAGGTCACAGACTTAAATTTAGTATGTTGCCGATTTTAGTAAAAGATGTTAACATGATGGTACTCGTTACCTCAGTGTTCACCTCATACATAATGTATGCCACGATAAATATGCCTTCATACGTATCGTTTGATAATTAAATATGTATGGGGTTGATTAATCCTTTTTTTTTTTTAACTTTGTGGGACTACGATAATCAGCTAGATATGATATGCGAAATATTACAGGTATTGCAATAATTTCTCTTAATAAATAGTCGGAGGTTGAATACGATAACTGCTATTGCATATAATTTATTTCTGAATAGGAGAATTAAGATGGTAGATTTAGCTATTGTTGATTAAGCTGTCCAAATGATCTACCAGCGTTTTTCACTAATCTTAAAAAAAGACAAAATCTTTCGGAAATGGCACAATTCTAGCAAAATCCCTTTTAGAGACATACACATTCTTTGGAATCACTGTGAAGCATTAGCCGTAAACATACATAATACTTGGTAACGGACATCGGTTCTTCTTATATTTAAAATCAAAATCATATTTCAAGTACATACACAGGTGGTAACATCTCATCTACGTACAGCAATAGCAACTCATGCGTTCTGTTTGTAGATGGACCGTGCTTCCAACGGCATCTTTTACTTGAATGCTACATCACATGTACCGCAACATCGACCCCAGACCATTTTATACTCCATCTGAGTTGTTGGGGTTCCGTGGGCAGGAGAAAAACACTTTCTCTGATATTTCATGCGTGCGACGACTTCAGGGAATCGAACCTCGGCCGCCTGCGTGGAAGACCGAAGTGTTAACCACTCGACCAATCTGCCCAAGACTATCTTAGAGAGATAAGAATGGACAAAGTCAGGGTTTATTATGCTCACCAAATACATTTTATTATCAATTGTTATCACATCGCGATCCATAGAATATTTTGTTTGAGATAAAAGGATTCCGAGATCTTATAGATCGGAGATATATGTTTAAATTGTATACCGTATATCGTTAAAACCGAGTATAGGATAGAGAAAATTGTAGAACACGGTATAAGTAAGATGTCTGTTAACTGTGCCAGACACATGGTAAATATAGTCAGGTAAGTATTAATCGGTCAACCGTCCACTGGAGGTTTAAAATACCAAGACTGACATTAACGACTTGTTTTTATCAACAACAATAAATTATCTGTCACATTTTTAGTCAACACGATGTCGTACGAAGAGGAGTTAAACAACAACAGGGCTGTAGGTTCATTCTACTGTAATACAATATGATAATTATCTGAACAAGTTTACAAATAACAAATCATTTCAAAAATTAAGATATGACAATGAATTATTTCAAAATATCATCTATCATTTCTTTTTCATTGCCATTTTTTTATTCAAACAAATGACTGATATTTTGATTGCTTATATTTTTTAAGCTGCATTTGATATCCAGTTTTACAAAATCGTTAAGTATTTCACATTTTTTTTTTATTTTACTGTCTTTCAAACCGTATATCGTTAGCCATGACACGTTTATTGGCTGATTTAAGAAGAGGAACGGTTTTCTTATTTTCATAGTGATGATCCTCAAATCAATTTCTATTTTAACTAGTCCCTGCAGGTAGGGGGTAAGAGTTGTACCTGCTGCCCCCATTGCATGATCGTAAGAGGCGACTAAATTTGGGATCTTATCTTTTCTCTTCTTTCTAAACAACTTTCTTCTTCCTAATGTCTCCCTTGACAATGCCTCACTTTTGGCCTTTAGTTGAGCGTTTCACCCCTGTGATGAAGGCTTTTGGTCCTGTCCCCTGGCCGAGACATACCAGAGTCTGTAAAAATGGTAGTTTCTACTCCTGCTTAACGCTCAGCAGTTTAGGAGTGGGACGACTGGTTCGCCCGTTGTCAGTATAATGTGACCGGGTGGGGTGTCCTAATGGGTGTGTTCGGCAATATGTTTCAGTGAGGTAGCACTATAAAGTTGGCATCAGTTCCACACTATCACAGGGAAACAAACACGAACATATCGCAGCCTCCAAAAACACACACGCATACTCTACACGCTAGCATCTTGCACACAAGAGAGGCCGTCCTTAAATGACCATAGCTGTTGATAGGACCTTAAACAATACTAAACCTAACCAAACCAAACCAAACTATTTTAACTGAAAGAAAAAGAAATAGACAACATTGTAAGAATATTGAATAAATTCACCGTGAAAGTCTTACCTAAAGGGGAATGTATTACTACACTGTGAAAGTCTTACCGAGCTGTGAAGGTATAACTGCACCGATAAAGTCTTACCAAACTGTGAATGCATAACTTCACCATGAAAGTCGTACCTAAAAGGGAAGGTATTACTACACTCTGAAAGTCTTACTGAGCTGTGAAGGAATTACTATAACGTGAAAGTCTTACCAAACTGTGTAGGTATTACTGCACCATGAAAGTCTTACTGAACTTTGAAGGTATTACTACACAATGAAAGTCTTACCGAACTGTGAAGTAATCACTAAAACGTAAAAGTCTCACCGAACTCTGAAGGTGTTTACTACGTATTTAAAGTCGTTAAAACAGTGAATGTATTACTACACCGTGAAAATCATACCGAACTCTGAAGGTATAACTACACTGTGAAAGTCTTACCGAACTGTGAAGGTATTACTACAACGTAAAAGTCTTACCGAACTGTGAAGGTGTATACTACATATTTTAAGTCGTTAAAACAGTGAATACCGAACTGTGAAGGTATAGCTAAACTGTGAAAGTCTTACTGAGCTGGGAAGGTGGTACTACACCGTGAAAGTCTTACCGAACTGTGAAGTAATTACTACAACGTAAAAGTCTTACTGAGCTGTGAAGGTGGTACTACACCGTGAAAGTCCTACCGATCTGTGAAGGTTTAACTGCACCGATACAGCCTTACTAAACTGTGAATGTATAACTTCACCGTGAAAGTCTTACCTAAAAGGGAAGGTATTACTACACGGTGAAAGTCTTACCGAGCTGTGAAGGTATAACTACACTGTGAAAGTCTTACCGAACTGTGAAGGTATTATTTCACTGTGAAGTCCTTACCGAACTGTGAAGGTAGTACTATATCGTGAAAGTCTTACCTAACTGTAAAGGTATAACTGCATCGTGAAAGTCTTACCAAACTGTGCAGGTATAACTGCACTGTGACAGTTTTACCGAATTGTGAAGGTATAACTGCACCGTGAAAGTCTTACCGATATGTGAAGGTGGTACTACACCGTGAAAATCATACCGAACTATGAAGGTATAACTACACCGTGAAAGTCTAACTGAGCTGTGGAGGTGGTACTACACCGTGAAAATCATACCGAACTGTGGAGGTTTACTACACTGTGAAAGTATTACTGAGCTGTGAAAGTATTACTACATCATGAAAGTCTTACCGAATTGTGAAGGAATTACTACAGCGTGAAAGTTTTATAGAACTGTGAAGGTGGTACTACATCGTGAAAATCATACCGAACTGTGAAGGTATTAAATACACTGTGAAAGTATTACTGAGCTGTGAAGGTGGTACTACACCGTAAAAGTATGATTACACAGTGAAAGTCTTACCGAACTGTGGAGTAATTACTACACCGTGAAAGTCTAACCAAACAACGAATGTATTACTACACCATGAAAGGTTTACCGAACTGTGAAAGTATGACTTCTCCGTGAAAACCTAACTGAACTGTGAATGCATTACTTCACCATGAAAGTATTACTGAACAGTGAATGTATTACTTCACCGATAAAGTCTTATTGAACTGTGAAGGTATAAATACACGTGAAAGTCTTACCAAATTGTGAAGGTATTACTGCACCGTGAAAGTCTTGTCAAACTGTGAAGATATTATATACACTGTGCAAGTCTTACCGAACTGTGAAGGTATTACTACACCGTGAAAGTCTTACCGAGCTGTGAAGGTGTATACTACATATTTTAAGTCGTTAAAACAGTGAATACCGAACTGTGAAGGTATAGCTAAACTGTGAAAGTCTTACTGAGCTGGAAAGGTGGTACTACACCGTGAAAGTCTTACCGAACTGTGAAGGTATTACTACAACGTAAAAGTCTCACCGAACTGTGAAGGTGTATACTACATATTTTAAGTCGTTAAAACAGTGAATACCCAACTGTGAAGGTATAGCTAAACTGTGAAAGTCTTACTGAGCTGGTAAGGTGGTACTACACCGTGAAAATCCTACCGAACTGTGCAGGTATAACTACAATGTGAAAGTCTTACTGAGCTGTGAAGGTGGTACTACACCGTGAAAGTCCTACCGATCTGTGAAGGTTTAACTGCACCGATACATCCTTACTAAACTGTGAATGTATAACTTCACCGTGAAAGTCCTACCTAAAAGGGAAGGTATTATTTCACTGTGAAGTCCTTACCGAACTGTGAAGGTAGTACTATATCGTGAAAGTCTTACCTAACTGTGAAGGTAAAACTGCATCGTGAAAGTCTTACCAAACTATGCAGGTATAACTGCACTGTGACAGTTTTACCGAATTGTGAAGGTATAACTGCACCGTGAAAGTCTTACCGATATGTGAAGGTGGTACTACACCGTGAAAATCATACCGAACTATGAAGGTATAACTACACCGTGAAAGTCTAACTGAGCTGTGAAGGTGGTACTACACCGTGAAAATTATACCGAACTGTGGAGGTTTACTACAATGTGAAAGTATTACTGAGCTGTGAAAGTATTACTACATCATGAAAGTCTTACCGAACTGTGAAGGAATTACTACAGCGTGAAAGTTTTATAGAACTGTGAAGGTGGTACTACATCGTGAAAATCATACCGAACTGTGAAGGTATTAAATACACTGTGAAAGTATTACTGAGCTGTGAAGGTGGTACTACACCGTAAAAGTATGATTACACAGTGAAAGTCTTACCGAACTGTGGAGTAATTACTACACCGTGAAAGTCTAACCAAACAACGAATGTATTACTACACCATGAAAGGTTTACCGAACTGTGAAAGTATGACTTCTCCGTGAAAAACTAACTGCACTGTGAATGCATTACTTCACCATGAAAGTCTTACTGAACAGTGAATGTATTACTTCACCGATAAAGTCTTATTGAACTGTGAAGGTATAAATACACGTGAAAGTCTTACCAAACTGTGAAGGTATTATTGCACCGTGAAAGTCTTGCCAAACTATGAAGGTATTACCCAACCGTGAAAGTCCTACCGATCTGTGAAGTTATAACTAACCGTAAAATCCTTATCGAAATGTAATGGTTAAGTTACATTTTGAAAAATTAAAAAGATATAACTGTACAGAATATGTTTAAAAAAAAAATCTTTCGTAGAGCAACAGTATTGCCGTACTATGACTCGCTTGGACTCCGGTTTTGAGAATGAGTCAAAAAGGACCCGTATTTCGCAAGCAGTTCTCATCCTGAAACTCTAACGATGGGTTAAGGTGTATGTAAACACCATTGTCCGACAGATACAAGTCTGTTTAAAAAAATCCATTGTCCTAGGAGTTACTTCAGGTATTCCGGTATAATACGGCCACTGGTTACTAGGCTGCGCTGTTGAATTCGATCTTCCCGTAACAGAGGGCTGCTGGTTCTGCGTTGCAACCGCTGCATGATTTTGCCTTCGTGGTTCAGTAATCGGTCCTATAGGCAACTGATGAGGGACAATTCTTTCTCCCACACCTGACAGATTTATCTCCCGTTTTGCCGGTGCTAGATTTATCTGTCTCCGCCCTAGGGTTGAGACGGGGGGATTCCCCTATTCATAACAATGGCATGACGTCACTTCAGCAATACAATGACGTCGCGTCAACAATCCATCAACAAATTGCCTGTATGTGTTTTGGGTCCATGTTTACCTTTATTTCACATTAAAATACTGTTAGAAATGGGAGAAAAATAATCAATCGCTACTGGTTGTGTAAGATAGAGAAATCTTAACCCTCGGGGAAAGATTCTTTAGTTGTCAAACACTCGGCAAAGCCTCGTGTTTGGCAACTTAAGAATCCTCCCCCTCGGGTTGAGATTCTCCTATCTCACCCCCAAGGGGGTGAAAGACTCTATTAATCTCACCCTAGGGTTGAGACAAGCTACACGTGTTCTTTGCACGTTCTCAACAATTGTATGACGTCATAGCAACAATACCATGACGCCACGGAAACACTACAATGACGTCACGTCGACAATTCAGCCGCATCACATCAACATAGTCTTGCATTGATGTAACGTCTATATAAAATACAAGGGTAAACAGGGTAAGAGAAAAATAATCATTCACCTCCTTGGGAGTGAGACATGGTGATCTCAACCCTCGGGGTAAGATTCTTAAGCTGTCAAACACTCGGCAAGCCTCGTGTTTGACAACTTAAGAATATTACCCCTTGGGTTGAGATTACCCTGTCTCACCCCCAAGAGGGTGAAAGATTATATTACTCTCTGGTGCCTAGAAAAACAATCCACATTGTCATCTTCTGGATATTAAGAACAAATTTAGTCATATGCGGAAAGTACATTTGTTTTATAGACAGTTCACACTTGAGTGGCGCGCACGTCAAATTTTACGTTTGAGCTGTCAACATAGAAATGTTCCGTCGTTTTTAATGATTGAATTAATGGTCATAAACCACATATCTTCTGACAAATACAACACGGAATTCGTAAAGTGTGATGTTTAAATCACACACATCCCCACTCAAACATATGTTCCGTCTTTGCCAACAATATAAATAAGTCTGAAAATTGTAGGAACTCATCCAGGATACCCGCCAGTTCACAACTGAGGAAACTCGTTCAGCGTTACATCTACAAGCAGGTAAGTTTTAAAAGGCATTGCTAGTTTTATTGAAAGCTCTCTTTATCTATGATATCCTATATGATATTATGATTTTGTTATGGAGTTATCTGAAACATATATAAATCCTCTACAACGTTTCATTATATTGTATGAAAAACCAAATAAACCTGCATGATGATGGAGAAGTGAGCATAGCGCGTGAAAGAAAAACAGATGTCATTATGCTCAATTATAGCATTAAAGCAAAGAGAAGTGGAACTTTGTTGACAATTGACATTAGGCTGAAAATGCAGCAAACAAACGAGAGGAATTTAATCTAAAATTCATCATATGTCTCAATAACGTCTTTCCTCACACACACAACGTTGGATGTGATAGCGATATCTATCACTATGAACAGAAATCCACAATGAAAGATCCATACACAGTGCAAAGCATAAACGATCTTTATATGTATTACACCAACACAACAATATAACGAGTGAACGATGATCAGTTGTCATTTTCGATTTTAATGGACCTATACTTTCATGTTGTACCGCCTAAAGTAGTTATGAGAGGACCATCTGCAAGGGACAATTCAGAGAATGACGTCAGTACCAACCGGGACAATGGCAATATAAACTATGATGAGGACGACGATGACTCCATGATCGGAATGTACAGTGCCTGTGCCACAAACGATATCGACTGGTATCCAATGTTCATTGCTGGTTTATACAGGACTTCCCATTCGTTCAACGGTTGTTTCATGCACCGTTATGTGTTACATGAAGTCTCGCATGCGAGGCGTGCGAAGTTGTGCGAGGCGTGTGAGACGAGCGAGGCGTGTGAAGTTGTGCGAGGCGTGTGAGACGAGCGAGGCATGCGAAGATGGGGAGCCTATTATGTATCTACTACGATGTACTTAAAAACTTTGAAATAGCCCCCAGCTACAATTTTAGATAATTACAACATACACTTCGGTAGCAGAGTAGAGTAGAATCGGCTTGACCCTAAAAATAAAGGGCATGTCTCGGATAGACATGGATAGCGTATTCATCCTGCACACCTACATATATAGATATATCTATAAACTACATTTTGAATACGGTCTTTTTAGAAGAATGATTCTTTTTCAAAAGGTGATTTGGGACTTGTGAAAACCATGGTTACCACATCAAAAAACGCCAAAAAGTGTTAAAAATCATGGTTTTTAACCCAAAATTTGACCCACGCAAGTAGTATTTTTTTTCTTAAAACCTGTCTTAAATTAAATATCCAATACTCGGTCGCAGAAACTCACGTTTTAGCATAGGTCCTCAAACTGGATTTTTCACAATATTTACACATGTGCTGAGTACAAAAAAAAGACTACATGAAAAGCTAGCTTTTGTTGTGTAGACACAGCTTCGTAAATGGCCAAAAACGTAGTCTGAAACCAAATTAGATTTTTTTTTTCTAAATGTGAAGCCCACATAGTCCAATTCATCATGAATATGCCAATTTTAGAGCTGGTTTTTTTTTAAAGTTTTGATATATGTTATAGGACAGAGGTTATTCATTGTACAAAAATATCACCCATGGCCACCGTACGCTACTGTACACTGCTACCTTAATATTATCAGATTTGATAAAACCCTTTTATCTCTATATATTAATTGCTGCGTTTGAACAAATGTTCTTAGATTGAGCGTATTCTTCCGTTGCTTTTGTTTTTCTTTGTATCCCATAGAACAAGTTCCTTTGATAAATGTGCCTGTCAAATGAAATGCTTTTTCAGTGTCACATGTCCCTTGTCAACAAAACTCACATCTGTCTGGACCGTATGTCCTCATAAACACAAGTATACAGCTTTAGCTCTTCAACGGGGACACCTCTCTGCGGTTTCCTGGCATTGAAAAAGTATGGACGTAAATTCAAATGGGCTATATACATACCAACCTTTATATAATCATTTATATGCATATTACGATAAGTGTTTTGTTACTTAATGTATAATGCTGATTTGTATGCCTTTTTATCTACTATATCTATAACGGTCACTGCAAAAAAACAAATCATGTATTGAAGAGTGCTTTAGAGTAATTTTACGAATTCTATAGGGCACTATAAAAATGTTGTATAGTATTGTAAGTATTGTTACATAAACACTGATTTCATTACTTCAGTAAAATAGTTGACTGATATCGGCTATTGGCTGTTCTAGTTATCTACCTCATACATTAATAGCCTTATAACTATAGTGTTAAACGGGATTACTGACAAACTATCTTAACGAACCTACGGGCGTGCAGTCCTTAATTTTTATATTATATTGTTTTACAGGGGCGGGTCCAGGTGAGGGCGTAATGGGCGTACGCCCCCCCCCCCCCACCCCCTTTAAAAAAAACAAATGAAAAAAACATCGTAATCTGCTAATATTGTATTGAATATGGCAATTAATCATATTTATTAAATAAACACATAAACACCCTGACACTTTATCTATAAAATATACATGCTCCAAGTCAGGAATCGTTACATTAGTGCATTTCACAATTATTTTATGTTTTTTAGCCAAACAAAAGGTCCAAATTTTTTTCCGCTTTGTATCTATGAATTATTACTACGGACGACATGCAGTTGAATGTTTAAGTATATAGTCGTACATAGAACGATTTCGATATTACTTGAAAAAAAATCCATTGGTTTATCTCTGTTACAAACAAAGAAAGGATCGCAATGCTGTTTGGAGAAACGTGTATTGTACAATATCAAACACTACTTTCTAAACAGAAAATTATTGTAAATAACTAGATATAGTTATGTATTAATATTTTTTTCACTTTTCAGCTCGAAATTAGGGTTATTACCGAAAAACTGCCCTAATTTAAACGTTGAACCAGAGTAAATTTAATTTGCAGACTATTAATTATACCTTTCTCTTTAACAAGGATATAACCTGGGTACGCATGTGGAAAATTTCAACCTTATTAGTCTCAAATAATTTCATACGGTTTTTGCGCGGGGCCTGAGCCCCGGGCAGGTTATATATCGGTGAGTTAAGAAAGGGCCTGTTTCCAGTAATGTTAATTCTCCATAGGAGCCTGCCCCCGTATAATTTCTTATCTAGCTCAACTACTGTTTTTCTCTTTTCCGAAGAATAATTTGACACCTTTCCGACACCCAGATTTCATAATTTCAGTAAAAATGTATTTTTATAAAGTTGTCAATTTCAGCATCAAAGACATAAGTTCGTAAATAAAAGAAGGTTATCTCGAAATTGTAATTCGCAACATAGTATAAATTTCTTTTGATAAATATTTCCAAAACATCGTGTTTATTCATAAAACATAAAAAAAAAAATTCTCGGATGAAAATGCACTTGCAGAGACACAATTATGAAGAAAAATGCCATAAAATTGCAATTTTCTCCCGTTATATAGTTTTGGATGCAAATTTCCATCAGAAAATCGGATAGAGCTTTACTTGTTTCATATGTGTACCAAAAATCAGCTAATTCCATGTGGTGGAACGTTCTCATATCGCCGCCTGAATGTGGTTGTAAATTGAAAGAAAAGGGGAAATGAGTAACAACCTTGTCTGAAACCCTATTATATAGCTTATTATATACAAACTTTTATATTGAATATCAGAGCGGATATTTTCATGACAGTTTTATGATGTGTAACGACTAAATAAACAGTATCGATATAAAGATTTACACTGAGGACACCCTGATACATGAATACTGTTCTATCTCAAGTTGTCCTCTTCTGAATTTTCTGATCGTGTGGCCTTGTACATTTATCCGTATCTTCTTGTCTTTGTCTATACGTTTACGGAATCATTGACTCGACGCTAGCTATTCTTGTCTCACTTTCCTTGTTTTATTGTCCCATCTCCAAAGCGTTGTGGCTCTGTCAGGGTTGGGACCCTGACTTGTCTCACTTTCTTTGTGCCTGCCGACCACGCCACATCGAATAGATAGATTATCCATATGAAATACTTTATTTTGTTCTAAGTAATCAATCAATTCTGCGCTTCTTGGAGGTATTGAATGTGATTTATTATATTGTCTTGTTATTTTGTGTAATTAGTTGTTCGTTATTTATCACACATTTTCGCATAATTGTACCAAACTACTAAGTATTAGCTGTTTACAGCAATCATCGGTGGCTTGCTATTTTGTTACTTTATCGACGCTTCATAAACCAATCGTTATTGTTTCAAGATGGAGGGTAAATGTGTTGGAGAAGGGTGTCAAGTATACTTCAAGAAACGTAGTGGCAATAAGAACAGAAGTGCACGCAATGTAAATAGTCCACAATATAAATGGCTCCTAGATACGCTGGTGCAACAAGGATTGATGTCAGCAAAGGAACAAGCACTTATTTGCCAGAAGTGCTACATGAAGTATCTTCGGAACAAAAATCAGCCTGAACCTGAACCCGAGCAGAACCAGGAAATAGAGGAAGAAGACGACTCCCCGTCCCATATCCTGCCGTTGCTGACCCTTCATGATCTTTTGAATGGATCATCTTCACACAAAAAATGCTGTCTCTGTCTTGTTACCTTTGCAAGAAATGGAACAAAATCATCAGTCTTACCAAAACGTGCAAGACATCACCTGATCTATTCACACAAACTGTGGTGTCCCACCTCATCCCGCGTCTGCTCCATTCACCTTATTGGTAACGACTTAGATCCGTCTACAGAGGTTGTCCTTGATGGTAGAGGTTCCTTGGAATCTCAGTTACCATCAAAATCGTCCGAAATCATTAATGACCTCCTAGAGGTGTCGCACGTCCTTTCACAGAACCAGTCTGCGTTTACAATAAGCTTTTCTTCTCTTGATGACTCGGCATGCATGGCCTGGACAGGTTGGTCCAAAGATCAGTTCCTCGAAATCCACTCGCACTGTTCCCCATATCTTTCATCTGGTATATATACCAAGACTACACACGATGCTCTATTACTGTTCTGGGTAAAACTGAAAACCGACATTTCCTGGAGTCAGTGTTCTTCTCTTTTTGGAATTTCCAAGTCAAGTGTGTCCAAAACTTTCCACTCCATAGTACAGGCATTAGACACATCGATAGTCCCACAATTTCTAGGTCCGGATCACTTGACAAGAGAACAGTTGCTCGGGCACAATACTGTCTTTTCAGAAGCATTTTTTGGAGATAAAGCCACTGCCATATTAGATGGCACCTATATTTATATCCAGAAAAGCTCCGACCACAAGCTCCAGAGAATGTCCTACTGTGGCCAGAAGAAGAGAAACTATCTCAAATTCATGAGCATCGCCTTACCAGATGGCTACATTCTGGACACAGTAGGACCATTCACTGGCAGCGAAAATGATGCTACAATTACAAAAAAAGTCATGGACAAGCTAGTTACTTGGCTACAACCAGACGACAACGTTGTCGTTGACCGAGGTTTTAGAGATGTCCTACCAGTTCTCGAAGCCTCTGGCCTCAATGCTAGCATGCCGTCATACCTGAAACCCGGTCAAAGTCAACATTCTGACGTCCAAGCAAATCTTGACAGAACTATCACCAAATCGAGGTGGATTGTGGAATCCTATCATGGTCGTCTGAAACACTGGACGTTCTTCCGAACGCAATTGGTGTCTAACAGCTTTATCAATGTCATCGAGGCTTTGCTTCGAACCGTCACAGCCTGTCTGAATGGTATTAGAGGACCGATCTACCAGAGATCTCCAGAGAGAGATGCCAAAGATAGGCTAATGGCTGAACGTATGAAGGACCGTTTGACAACACCGAATGGTTTAGCTCAGAGAGTCAAGACAGATCCGGATCTATCTAGACGGGCAAGGTCCGAGTTTGTCAAGATGGATGCATCTTCCGTACTGTTTCCCCGTCTCGATCTTGATTACTTGAGAACCATTACGTGTGGAACGTATCAGATATCTCTGGCTCCTGGTTACATCGCCGAACATTTAAGTGATGACGGAGACTATGAGGTGTGGCTTTACCAGCACTCCCCAGACCTTCTCCGATGTCAAATACATTCTCGACACAAAAGCCAAACGAAATATAACGTTTGGATACGGTTCACCGTTTCACCCGATGTTGAGGCCCCAATAAAGGACTACTACTGCCAGTGCCCAGTTGGAGAGAGAACGATGGGAATGTGTGCGCACATCTCCAGTATCTTGTACTACCTTGGGTATTACAGGACGCTGGAAAACCCTCGACCATTACAACCACAGGTAAAGAAATTCCGACAAAACTTGAAATAGTTTTCCATGCGGCAACGGAGTGCATATGTCGAAAGTATGTTTGGGGCTCGATATGAAAGATCCCCGTTACCATGTGACTAACCAAACTTATAAATATAGGTATTATACAATCGCCCGTAGCTATGAACACTCCCGTAAATGCGAAAACCAACCAAAATCATAAGGAACACGTTTTGTTTGTTGTTCTGTCTATTTGTCAGCCAATGTCTTCAACCACGGGGACTTGTGAAGTAGCCATCTTGGATTTTTTTTATGAAAAAGTGTTTCTCTCACTTTTTTTCATATCTGTGTACATATTCTCAACATACCGAGCAAATACTCTCGTTTTTTTGTTAATTATCTAAAGAAAGTCGAAAATCGGCAATTCAACCATAGGCTAATTCAACCCAACATTTGAAAATGTTCCACCACTTACATTTTGATGATTTTTCCTCTCATCAATAGCATATTACGTACTGTTTAATAGGATAAAAATTGGTTTGCATCCAACGCCCATAAAAGGGTGTATTCTCTAAAAAACACAGTTTTTGTGTCTAAAATGTTATCATCGAAAATGGCATTTTTGAGATTGTTTCTTCCATAAAACAGCCAAATGGCGCGATGGAAACATGATTTTTTGTCACAATCATGCCATGAATGTATTCTTTACGGTGACCATCATTTGATTAGATTTTCATTAATATTTTACATAACATGCACATTTTATCAACACTTAGACAGCTTCTGAAAGGTACAACTTTGAGGAGCCATAAAAAACAAACCAAGTGACCTAAATCTTTATACTTTATAGATTTGTGACCACAACGGCATGGGCAATGCACCACCAACAGGAAATTTGAATCAGAGAAGGGGCCGTTTTGGAAACCGGCCCTTTGATCCTTTTTGCCTGTAGAGAAAAGCGACTATGCGCTACGACACTGTTTGGTAAATAAAGGTGAGATGTGCTGTCTATAATTGTCATGGTAAAACTGTTGTATCATTGTTAGTCTTGCAATATATATAATATAGAAAGTATTGTTTTTTAATTTTTAATCACTGCTAAATATACCACCGGCAGCATCAGCTACCTATACGTGTCAAACTGAGATGATAAATTATCACAAGATTTTCTAAGTAAGGTCACAACAAGTGAGACAAGTTTATGAGATATTTTATCACAGAATTGTCAAGTTATATACACTTAAATTCTTAGTGATGACAGCTTGCTTGGACGTATGTACGTGTATATTATCAAGATCATCTCAAGTCAATGCAGTCAAAAGGCATCGTGGTATCAGTATTACGTACAATTATTTCCGGAATCCGTCTATTGAACAAAAATATACTTGAGCAAAAATCAGTTTGCTTGTTTGTGTTTTACGTCCTATTAACAGCTATGGTCATTTAGGGACGTGCCACACATGTTTGTTGTCGCCAAAGCCTGCAAACCACCGACCTGCGGCTAGTACCTGACAACTGCCGTTGAACCCTCGACCCATGAGGCCACCGCGGCCACTTACATTATGTAATCTTAAATTACTGTTTGATTGATGATGTCAGATGAAATACTAGCGTGATGTTTTATTTCCCCGGCCGAAAAACTCACCTTTGCCCCGACAGTAATTCGTAAAAATGTCTACATGATAGGCATCCTCATTTTAAGGGGGACATATCAGGATCGCGGATACCGAGACAAAAGTTCATCTCCGAAATGTTAGTGTTC
The DNA here is from genome assembly GCF_002113885.1 of Mizuhopecten yessoensis. Lineage (NCBI taxonomy): Eukaryota > Metazoa > Mollusca > Bivalvia > Pectinida > Pectinidae > Mizuhopecten > Mizuhopecten yessoensis. The sequence goes on along the minus strand of NW_018408852.1, from coordinate 1,436,060 downwards.
TCAGCTGTTAACAAAGAGGTATATCATATTCGGACATATTTACTCGACTTTTCCACAAATCTTGGTACAAAATAGTGTGCCCAACGGCAGTAGCCTCCTCTGTTAATATACTTATTGGCAGACAATTCGTTGTTAGATCTAACAACCCGACATATCAGTCAACGGGAGCGATGCGAAGAGCTAATTTTCAATAGATTTGTGGCGGATGACAATGTAAAGTATATTGTCATTTTTGGCGAATGTTTTTTTCTGTCGCTCACCTTTGCTTATATTTCATAGACATTTTAATTTGTTTGAAGAAATAATTGGATTTTTTAGAAAGCATGTGTTACTCAGATCAAGAATTAGTAAAGAAGTTTTTATCCAAATTTTTCAGAATATGAATAAAAAATTGCGGCCACTTCCTAAAAAGTGAGCCAATTTTTCGCCAATCACAAATGTTTTGGTGTTATTTTGTTGGAGAATTGATGAGACATTAAGCAAACAGAGCTTCACAGCATGGAGATAGTTATAATCACTTGACAGATACATATATAATTATATAGAAGGTATTGGGAGGAGGTCATGAGACAGCACGTGAACTTTTAAGATCGTCAGCACAATATTTAGGTTTTGCAGTAAAAGCAAAAATAGATTGGGCTAATAGCTGCGACAGGACTACTGACTATTGCCATATAAAACAACTAAAAAGATCTTTGTCGGCTCACTGCAAGTGCTTTACAATGTCCACACGCAATATGTATACACTATGCGTAGAAAATTATATGAAATCTTTTTAAAACGTATGAAAATAACAGGTGACCAAAAAAGAGTGACATTACGTCAATATGAAAATAATAACAAAAAGACTGTCATGATATTTAAATCCTGTAATTTGAACAAAGAACAATAAGTAAGAAAGATTCTATACCGAATGGATATAAACCCTCGTAATATCTGTAATAACCCTATGAAACGAAGACGTCAAATATACCAACATATATTCTTATGAGTATTACTTTAATCAAAGACTCTTTTTGACAGGAGATAGGATTTATGCCTGACAGACTTTGTTATTCCGTCTTTTCGTATTGCAGAGTTATCTTCTCTTGTGAGCAGGTATTGATTGTTACGTCATTAGTTTGTGAGAGTAACGTCATCAATTTTTGAGAAAACGACGTAATTTTCTCACACAAACCAATGACGTTACAATCAATACCTGCTCACAAGAGAAGATATTTTACATTTTTAGTTCTATTTTATTGTCTTTCAAACTGTATATCGTGAACTATGATACGTTTCTTGGCTGTTTTAAGACTGTATATCGTGAACTATGATACGTTTCTTGGCCGTTTTAAGACTGTATATCGTGAACCGTGACACGTTTCTTGGCTGTTTTAAGACCGTGTATCGTAAACCATGGCACGTTTCTTGGCTGTCTTAAGACTGTAAAGCGTGAATCATGACTCATTTCTTGGCTATTTTAAGACCGTATATCATGAACGATAACACGTTTCTTGGCTGTTTAAGACCGTATATCGTGAACCCAGACACGTTTCTTGACTGTTTTGAGTCAAACGGGACCCGTATTTTGCAAGCATTTCTCATCCTGAAACTCAAACGATGCTCTTAATACATCCTGTTGTAACTCTCTGATTCCTGTGACGAGATCCAAAAGTAAACTCCTGACTTTGAAATAGCCCCCAGCTACAATTTTAAATAATTACAACATACTTAATATCATCAGATTTGATGAAGCCCTTTTTATCTATATATTAATTGCTGTGTTTGAGCACATGTTCTTAGATTGAGCGTATTGATGGTATTCTTTCGTTGCTTTTCTTTTTCTTTTTATCTCATAAAACAAGTTCCTTTGATAAATGTGCCTGTCAAATGAAATCCTATCCCAGAGTCACATGTCCCTTGTCAACAAACCGCACATCTGTCAGGACCGTATGTCCTCATAAACACACAGCGTGTAAACAGGCCTGTATACAGCTTTAGCTCTTCAACGGGGACACCTCTCTGCGGTTTCCTGTCATTGAAAAGGTATGGACGTAAATTCAAATGGGCTAAATTCAAGAGTATCAAAAGATGTCATATACATACCAACCTTTATATAATCATTTATATGCATATTACGATAATTGTCTTGTTACTTAATGTATAATGTCGATTTAGATGCCTTTTTATTTACTATATCTAAAACGGTCACTGTAAACAAAAACAAAAACATGTATTGAATAACCCTTTAGAGTAAGTTTACGAATTTTATAGGGCGCTATATAAATCTTGTATAGTATTGGTAGCATTGTTACATATTCACTGATTTCATTACTTCAGTAAAATAGTTGACTGATATCGGCTATTGGCTGTTCTAGCTATCTACCTCATACATGAATATATAGATCGAAGGATTAACATAGGTACTGTTTATAGCCTTATAACTATAATGTTAAACGGGATTACAGACAAATTATCATTACGAACCTATGGGCGTGTAGTCCTTAATTTGTATATTATATTGTTTTATATCTATGAATTATTACTACGGACGACATGCAGTTGAATGTTTAAATATATAGTCGTACATAGAACGATTTCGATACTTGAAAAAAACCACATTGGTTTATCTCTGCTACAAACAAAGAAAGGATCGCAATGTTGCTTGGAGAAACGTGTATTAAACAATCTCAAACACTACTTTCTAAACAGAAAACTTTACAATTATTGTAAATAACTAGATATAGGCATATATTAATATTTTTTCACTTTTCAGCTCGAAATTAGGGTTATTACCGGAAAACTACCCTAATTTAAACGTTGAACCAGAGTAAATTTAATTTGCAAACCATTAATTATAATTTTCCCTTTAACAAGGATATATATATCCTGAGTACGTATGCGGAAAATTTCAACCTTATTAGTCTCAAATATTTTCAAACGGTTTTTGCGTGGGGCCTGAGCCCCGGGCATGTTATATATCGGCGAGTTAAGAAATTTGATCCTTTTTGCCTGTAGAGAAAAGCGACTATGCGCATGTGCTAATCTTGGAACTTCTGTGAAAACGTCAGTTAATTATCTGAAATGGCAAGCTTCAATTTTATTTACATTCAACAGATGCAAATGCTGTATAATTTACCATAGCGAGATAGTTTCTGGTTATCATGGCGAGACAGCGTCTGGTTACCATGGCTAGACAGTGTGCTACAAGTGTATATATACCAATATATAAATACGACACTATTTGGTAAATAAAGGTGAGATGTGCTTAAATTCTTAAATTCTTAGTGATGACAGCTTGCTTGGACGCATGTACGTGTATATTATCAAGATCATCTCAAGTCAATGCAGTCAAAGGCATCGTGGTATCAGTATTACGTACAATTATTTCATGAATCCGTCTAATGAACAAAAATATACTTGAGCAAAAATCAGTTTGCCTGTTTGTGTTTTACGTCCTATTAACAGCTATGGTCATTTAGGGACGTGCCACACATGTTTGTTGTCGCCAAAGCCTGCAAACCACCGACCTGCGGCCAGTACCTGACAACTGCCGTTGAACCCTCACCCATGAGGCCACCGCGGCCACTTACATTATGTAATCTTAAATCACTGTTTGATTGATGTTCTATTTCCCCGGCCGAAAAACTCACCTTTGCCCCGACAGTAATTCGTAAAAATGTTTACATGATAGGCATCCTCATTTTAAGGGGGACATATCAGGATCGCGGAGCCGAGACAAAAGTTCATCTCCGAAATGTAATTGTTCTCAGCTGTTAACAAAGAGGTATATCATATTCGGACATATTTACTCGACTTTTCCACAAAGCTTGGTACAAAATAGTGTGCCCAACGGCAGTAGCCTCCTCTGTTAATATACTTATTGGCAGACAATGCGTTGTTAGATCTAACAACCCGACATATCAGTCAACAGGAGCGATGCGAAGAGCTAATTTTAAATAGATTTGTGGCGGATGACAATATAAAGTATATTGTCATTTTTGGCGGATGTTTTTTTCTTCCGCTCACCTTTGCTTATATTTCATAGACATTTTAATTTGTTTGAAGAAATAATTGGATTTTTTCGAAATCATGTGTTACTCAGATCAAGAATTAGTAAAAAAAAGTTTTTATCCAAATTTTTCAGAATATGAATAGAAAATTGCGGCCACTTCCTAAAAAGTCGGCCAATTTTTCGCCAATCACAAATGTTTTGGTGTTATTTTGTTGGAGAATTGATGAGACAGTAAGCAAACAGAGCTTCACAGCATGGAGATGGTTATAATCACTTGACAGATACATATATAATTATATAGAAGGTATTGGGAGGAGGTCAAGAGACAGCACGTGAACTTTTATGATCGTCAGCACAATATTTAGGTTTTGCAGTAAAAGCAAAAATAGATTGGGCTAATAGCTGCGACAGGACTACTGACTATTGCCATTTAAAACAACTGAAAAGATCTTTATCGGCTCACTGCAAGTGCTTTACAATGTCCACACGCAATATGTATACACTATGCGTAGAAAATTATATGAAATCTTTTTAAAACGTATGAAAATAACAGGTGACCAAAAAAGAGTGACATTACGTCAATATGAAAATAATAACAAAAAGACTGTCATGATATTTAAATCCTGTAATTTGAACGAAGAACAATAAGTAAGAAAGATTCTATACCGAATGGATATAAACCCTCGTGATATCTGTACATGTAATAACCCTATAAAACGAAGACGTCAAATATACCAACATATATTCTTTAATTAAAGACTCTTTTTGACAGGAGATAGGATTTATGCCTGACAGACTTTGTTATTCCGTCTTTTCGTATTGCAGAGTTATCTTCTCTTGTGAGCAGGTATTGATTGTTACGTCATTGGTTTGTGAGAGTAACGTCATCAATTTTTGAGAAAACGACGTAATTTTCTCACACATTCAAGACTATGGAGTATATATATGTACATGCACAATTGTTTTTCATTGTCTACTGTTGTATACACTCAGAACACTAAGTAAGTCCTAAGTGGCGCCACACACAATAGACATTTCTGGTATAGCCAATACATTTACAGGTAGATGGTGTCACGATATGGAACCCACATTTATATCCTATGTTTTCAACACTTTCAGTGTTGACGTACGCATATTTGTAAACGAATCTTTTTTATGATGATGTAAACTTTTCTTTTTAGAATTTGTTCATCTTGTTATTATATAACATTGTTTTTCGCAATACCGCTGTACGCAAATGGCAGATAGTTTTTATTTCATGGCCAAAAGTATGCAAATGTTTTTGTTTTAATAAAAAATGTTGTACCAGCCCCATCCCGGTAATAAATATTGCCTCGTCCTACGTATCTAAATTTGTATAAATGAAAGTATTTCCATAGTGTTTTATAATTCCTATTCTCAGTATCACGCGCCGTATTTACAACTGAAGCAAAAAAAAATCAGTTCGCAATACGTATTATGATCCTTTTGTACTCTTCAATAAATTATCTGCAGAAGAAAACATGGCTTTGCATTCAACAGCTGCATGTTTAGTAAATATTTCAAAAAATATATTTTAACGTATGTGATCAGTTTGTTATCCTAAAACTTTTCGTGTGAATGAAATTTGCTTCTTTTTCAAGAATATCACAAAACCATTCCCATATTCCATTTGTTATTATACATTTTTATGAATCTATTACAGCAAACTCCGGTCGTCGTTTCCATAAGGAGGTACTATTGAGATATTTATACAGAATTTGAAAGAAAAGATATTAAAATATAGTCCATCGTGGTGTCGCTTTAACTGTTTAACATTTACCTTTAATATTGCACACAAAAAAAGAAACCATCAAGTTTGTCATTTTTCCTACTCAAATTTTTGGGCAAGTCATTTTTATAGCAAATAGCAACAATCATTCATAAATGTATCTATATGTGATATATTTGTTTAATAACTTTCAAAGGAAACATATCAAGATGTAACTTTTTAAAATCAAACAATGTATTTACAAGATTTTAAAATCAAACAATTCATTTACAAGACTTTAAAATCAAACAATGTATTTACAAGACTTTAAAATCAAACAATGTATTTACAAGACTTTAAAATCAAACAATGCATTTACAAGACTTTAAAATCAAACAATGCATTTACAAGACTTTAAAATCAAACAATGCATTTACAAGACTTTAAAATCAAACAATGCATTTACAAGACTTTAAAATCAAACAATGCATTTACAAGACTTTAAAATCAAACAATGCATTTACAAGACTTTAAAATCAAACAATGCATTTACAAGACTTTAAAATCAAACAATGCATTTACAAGACTTTAAAATCAAACAATGCATTTACAAGACTTTAAAATCAAACAATGCATTTACAAGACTTTAAAATCAAACAATGCATTTACAAGACTTTAAAATCAAACAATGCATTTACAAGACTTTAAAATCAAACAATGCATTTACAAGACTTTAACATGACAAGTCTATCTATTTGTTTAAAGGTTCTGTTCAAACACTCCACAAGTTTAAAGTTTGATGATAAAGTGGTATCTACTTTCTATAAGACTGGTGAGTTAAGGTAAACAGGTCAATGAATGTGAAGACGTATATTGCAGAACCGTCTTAACGTATCGAATCTACTCTTGCTTTTCTTTTCACATATTTCAGATTTTTTATCGACATTACCAATGACAAGAATGGGTGTGTTTACCGCCCTGACCCTGCTCTGTTTGTGTGGTGTGGCCAGTATCGATGGTGAGTATTGAAAAGAAATCCGCAACAAGGAAAAGCTCATGATGTAATTCTTAGTTATTAAGAGTTAAAGATGAGATATGCACTTTAAAACATAGACATTGACATTAAATACATCAGGACACATCAGCTATAGCGCTGGGTACACAGAGATATTAAACACGTTTATATCATAAAAAGCAGTTCGTTGTACTTTTCCTGTCCATTTTTTGTTTACGACTTGAAAACAATCACCTGGTTCTCGCATCCGTATTGTCTTGTAGCTTGGTAGTAATTTCCCGCCAAACAACTTTGGAACATTTCTATTACTAATACGTTTTGTTTGTCGTTATTTTGTAAGGGAAATACTCCACATAGTTCAAATACAGCACGACCGAGAAGTAAAAGGCCTAGTTAATGGTGGCAATAATATCTTTGCTATAAAAACGATCAAGCAACTCGTAAGTGAGTTATTCCGTCTTTGCATATTGCAGAGTTATCTTCTCTTGTGAGCAGGTATTGATTGTTACGTCATTGGTTTGTGTGAGAAAATTAGGTCGTTTTCCCAAAAAAGGATGACGTTACTCTCACAAACAAATGACGTAACAATCAATACCTTCTCTCAAGAGCAGATAACTCCGCAATACGCAAAGACGGAATAGGGTCATGATATCAGTGTCGTACCGAGTCGTCGGATTATTTCGTTATAATTGTTCTCGTCGTTACGATGCATATATCTTTCCAATGAACAAAATTAGACCAAACATGATTCATGACAAATGCAGGTGTGTTTTTTAGTATAATCAACTAGTATTTCACAAAGAAAGTTTCGTAAACGGATCAGAAAGTAATGTTGACATTGTAATATAGCTAACACCGATGTGAAAAGGGGATATCAAGCATGATAAAAAACGTTTAAGTTAATTTATTCACTCTTTTAAATGAAATATTCACCCTATTAAATGATATTTTGAAAGCCGATGAAAAAAATAGCAAAATGCAATCATTAGTAAAATAATTGTACTGAATATGAAGGACAATGATAGATATATTTTAAGTAAAAGAAACATGAATGTTGTCTGTATTCCTTTTTTTTTATCAGGAACATCGGATCCCAATCTTGAGCTAGAACTATTCAAGTCAGCACCAAAGGAGATTGTTCCTCAGTATCCAGAATATAAAAGTCTTACGAAAGACAAGTCTGACGCTTCAGCAATTCCTTACTCTGCGCAGAAAAGGCGGGAACTTGGCTATACTGCGCAACGAAGAAGGGACATTGGATATACTGCACGGAAAAGGCGAGATCTCGCATACACTGCGGAAAAAAGAAATGATCTCGGGTATACTGCACGCAAGAGGCGAGATCTTGCCTACACTGCAAACAAAAGAAAAGATCTCGGATATACTGCGCGGAAGAGGCGGGATCTCGCAAAACAATAAGACCTTAATACCATGATCCATTGATGAATTCATCGATATGGAAAACATAAATTTTGTTTTCATTCATGTCTGTTATATGTGCTTATGTAAACAGATACAGATATAACGATATAAAGGACACTTTACTCGAAGTACACTATGAATATATATATGAAGTTTAAGAGCACTCCCGCGGTACAACGTGCATCAATGATGTACCGTAAAGCGGAATGATGAGCATTAGTAAATGTTCTTCAAAAGCAGAGAATCTGTTTTACTTAATACAATTGTAATAAAAATCATTAAAGAATAACAGTAAAAAGAACCTATGGCGTATGTTATTTTTAATATCGATAATCGAAAGTTACATATATCAACTCGAACTAGTACGAAATTTCCAAATTTCAAGATCATCTGAAATTACATTTTGACTGGCTAATTCAGTAACGCGACAAACGAACTCGGAATGTCGAATACAAAACGTTATATTTACTTTTGCGCTACAGCCTACCATATGAACATTACCAGCAGAATTGCGTTTCATTTGAGAATATTTCAATTCCTACTCAAGTTGGACTCAATACAACCACCTAATGTAACCTGTTTCATTTGCCGATGAATTTGACCAGATTAGCATTTTGCCTGTGCGTATGATTTTGCGAAGAGAGATAACTATTGACATGTTTATACAAAGATACCACTTGATAGATTTCATATTTTTATTGAAGCAACACAAATAACCAAAAACGACCAATCAGCAAAGGGCTTCATGTTTAATATGGATGTAACCGATTTGCGTTCATACCGGCATGAACATTTAAAAAACGCCATTCAATCCCTTTATGTTGACATTAGTGAAATGTTATCATGGGAAATTAGCATAACATAATATGTATATATGAACACATTGTATTTCGTCAAATGTAATGATTAAAGATGAATTATAAATACAGTACGGATATCATATATTACATCAATGTAGTGCTTAACCATTACAATTATAACGTATATAAGGATAAATACTATTTGACTAGAAATAAATCTTCATTCCAAATGAAACCTACTATACCATTCATATTACAATGCTGCTATGTTTGCTACAGTGTATATAAAGCGCTGAGGTCGCTACACCTACACTTATATGAGATTAACGCGGGCACTACCTGTGTGTTAGAAATCACATGACCGGTACACGCATATTTGTGTAAGCGTTATACATGTTGACAAAATACGTATGTTCTTATTCAATACCAGATCAATTTCTCAGAATTCGCAATAGACAACATCAGATTAATTGAAAATAACACGGCTACGTTTCAATTTTCGAACAAACTATTTAAGGATTCATGTTTTGTATGTGGTGTAGGCAGGTCGTTTATAACTTAGTTTGACGTGTCCTTACATGTCCTTTATAACCTTGGTAGTCGTGTCTTATTGATTAATTAATTAATCAACGTGCAATGTTTTGTTACCAATGTCTATTTTAACATAGAGTGGTAGGTGGACGAAGCCTTTAGAAGTAACATGTATACAGAATTGCTAAGGTGAGTCTGAACGCTTAGATACAGTAGGTCCGGTAGGAAGCAAACTCAAATGATGAGTGTCAGATGAAAAGGGAATGACTCAAACCATTAAGGCAGATAACTCAAACGTAAACCAATGTATTATGAAAAAGTGCAGCATATTACTTTAATATTGACGATTGATAAAAATGGATACTAATGTAATATAGATATTCTCTATAATATATGTATACTTCGAGGTTCATTATATAATGAACATCGACAGCTGCACACTATTACGTCTGACAAACAATCCATATGTATATGTTGCTTTCGCGAGGACTTATCAACGTATTTAGTACTTTTCTTTTCATGGCACTGTCAAATATATTCTATTTCATTCCATGCGTATTCTTTTCAGTGAAGTAATTAAGTATTGGTATTTGTGAATAGGAAAACAAAATATGCAAACTTAAATATTATTTTTTTGACTTTTAACAAATTTCGTCTGAGCGAAGTCGAATCTTAGATTATTACTTGTTAACCTGACCTAATATATGGGGTTAGTATCTCGATATTTCGAGCTATAAAGTCTAATTTTGAATTAGCGAGTCAAACATATACGTGATTTTCTTGAGTTAATATCTTTAAAATTATTGTATCTTGAACTTCAACCTAGAAAACCGCAATATCGAGTATCCTGAAATGTCGCTTGTTTGCGGTAAGAAAAAAAATATTGGAAATATGTTTGTAAGCTTAATTTTCCATGGTTAATATAACACGTAGAGCAGCTGCACCTCCAAATCAATTGTTGGATGGGGTTCTTTGCCGCAAACTTTTCCATCTAAATAGCTTCGCATGAGACTTAACAGGACTGGAAAGGATCGCTGTATTTAGCAACAGAGGAACCCATCCAGTCATAACGAACGCTTCAGAAGACCTTCCCGTTGCAGCCGTGTGTTTGTTCCATTCCACACAAATGTACAGTGTTGGCATATTTCTGTTAATGTCGAACAATCTACTTAATGTTTAGAAATGGACTGAATTTGAATAATGTCATATGCATTTATTTACCCTTAGTTGACGTCACATTGGATGTAGGAAGTGCAAAGACAAACACAGAACTGTTACGTCTAGACAACCATGTCCTTGACCAGCAAGCGGTTTCATTTGGTCATTGTAAGAATTTTGAATAGGTTATTATGAAGCCTAACGACAAAGAACCAAGAAAAAAACACAAAATCCATACTTTTAAATGACATATTCAATTTTTGTTAATGAATTTATAAGATATCAAATTGTCTGACTCGTCATCGCGGAAGAATAAAGTCTAGACGCGGTGCGCAGGCTCAGCTTCGAGTCTACGGCAGCTCGAAGTGGAGAGCTGCTAAATTTCGAGGTTCTACATCTCCTAGAATGTAAAGCTGCGGCATTTGAATGTCGAATTAGACAGGAAACCAGACGTGGCTTTAAAGTACAAAACAATTTGATACGGCGGTTGGTTGTTCGACTGCATTTCATATACGACGGGACCATATCGATCTACGTTTTTCGTTTTGTACCGGGGGTTGATACATGACAAACAAGCAGAATGGGTAGCTGGATGGAGAGTTTCTAGGGCAGTACATGACTTGTCACTTGACTTGTAACCGAGAGCTGGTAACATTTTGCTGATTGATCGTTTTTGGTTGTTTAAACAATTTTTTTGTGTTGCTTCAATAAAAGTGCAAAATCTCATCAAGTGGTATCTTCTTTGTTTAAACATGTCAATAGTTATCTCCCTTTAAAAAATTCATACGCAGAGGCAATGTTAATCTGTTCAAATTCATCGGCAAATGAAACAAGTTACATTTGGTAGTTGCATTGTGTCCGACTTGAGTAGGAATTGAAATATTTTTTTCAATTAATGGCAAACTATCCTCTGAGAAGTCGAATTTTTTCTTAATTAAACTGTTATTTTTCTGAGCTATGATCGGTCAAAGCTACCAATTTAACACAATATGTGATGTTAGGTGATGTTTTGGGTTTGGAACAATTTCATATATATATCAATGTTTTCACCTTTGAATGAAGGAAGATATTATTTTAACTCAACATAGCGATATTTGTTATGTAAACAAATACTCATTTCTTAACCATTCTTTATAGACTTAACGCTTGATATAAAAAACATCTCCTTTGAATTATTTTTTTTGAATTTTATTATGGATAAAAAAAACCGTGTTTTTCTCCTAAAACAGTCACAAAAATGGAAAATTCGTGTGCTTCTTTTTCTGTCCCTTTAGTATTTTCAGTGTTTTTTTGCACCTTCTCGGGGTCAAAAATCAAATATGCTTCATTTACACTAAATCTAAAAAAAATACCAATTAGGAATAATCTTCAACTTTGTTGCCTATTATTGTTTCATATTGACCATGATAAGCTTGTACTGCAAAAATGAACTTGCTACAATTAAAAATGTTTGTTTACAAAATTGAGTGTGTTATACACAGCAATACAGACATATTGTGGTGAATGGACAATATACATGTAATTATTCATTTGATTTCAATTGTGAAGCAGCAATAAAAACATTGGAAAAATTATTCAGTTTCTCCTTTTTTTAACTGAATGAGAGTTCACTAATTTAAATATAGAAGGTCTATTTCTGTAATAACTTTCAATGTATTGTGTTCTTAATTCTCTGACAAACAAGAATAAGATGTAATTCGTCCTCTATATCGTATATAGTCTTTCATTTCGAGATTATTTCTCATATCTGCCTCTTTCTATACGAAGGTCGTGTACATTTCGGAATGGTTAAAAAACAAGATTAAGATTTGCCACTTTTACGGAAGTTTATCACGGCTGCCTATATACGACGAACCGTGCTAAAATAATGATATGATTACCATCAACAAAACCACTCAGATAGCATACTGATTATAAACATTTACCGTACAACTCAGTCACAATAACGTCGCTATGTAGCATACCTTACCGAGTTCTTGCTTACATAAATACGATATTGGTGTCGCTAATATTTCCTTGTCGTTGCCTCGCCTGTTAAGCCTCGCCTGTAAACAGCTCTTAACTCTAAGTTAATCTGCAGGTGACTCAGTACCTTTTCACGTACCCATGGTTCTACTAGCAGTCAAAAAACTCACCCACGTCGCTGATACAGTATAACCCTACACAATTAGTGAAAAATGAATAAAATACACAGAAAAACCAAGACTATGTATACTGCATCGCTTCGACTTTACCCGCGATAAGAAGTTAAACTTTTTCCGAGCATGCGCAGAAAAAAACCCCGAAACTGTGCATAAACTGTGCTAAAAAAAGCTGAATTAAAATTAGAGAGGTGCAATGTTCATACTTGAACTTGTTCTTCGAATATTAATGGCATTACTTTTATCATTCAGAATATTCTGTTCATGCCTAAAACCCTCACATGTTGCACTCTTGTCACTCAATAATTGTCCAAAGGCATGAAAATGTACATTTTAATGCATGTTTAAATGCCAACAATTCGGTTACAGATGTATAACGTCATCTTCTGGAGAGAGAGAGAGAGAGAGAGAGAGAGAGAGAGAGAGAGAGATTTAAGTGTCAATTGTATCCCTTCCTTCATTGAATAATATATAAAATGTTAATATCTAGTTAAGGCAATTGTCAGGTAAGTTGCTACCTATCGAATATTCTACGAAGACACTCTTAGCCATAACGTTAGTTTTCTGTTTGCTATAACATATTAATCTTAAACCGGTAAAATATATCTGGTGTTTATTAAGGATTAACTTCAACATAGTTCTCATGTTATGGAGATATAACACACAAAAAACGGAGAGTACTCTAAATAAACCGCAAAGCGGTTTATGATGAGAGTACACTCCGTTTTTCTGTGTTATAGCTCCATAACATGAAAAATATATTCAAGTTAATCCTTATAATTTAATCCACTATACACATTCCCTGTGGGAATCCACTTTTATTGGTGGACTCTTTTCTCTTACAAATTATTACGCTGCTTCATAAGCCAATCAAAATCGACGTTACAAACGGCGACGTCATAATTAAATGTACTTCGGTTTAACGTTACATTAGGGAAACAGGCTTGTTAATGTATATATATGAAGTAGATTTGACAGATTTGAGTATTTTGTTTGGCATTGACCTACTGTTTTGACAGATGGGAGTATTTTGACAAAGGAAATATGATACCACATTAGCATCTCATCTGACAAACACATTAAATCAATAACTATTTTATGTAGATAACATGGATAATAAGTACACAAACAGTGACGGTATATCATCATTATGTTCCATTTCAGATCATGTCTTCAAAAGCTATACTAGTTATACTAAACATCTAGTGTCTAATCAAATCTGATCTAATTTTACACGTTTAAGGTACACTACATCCTTAGCTAAGTATGAGTTCCAGGTACATCCTTGGTCGTTAATGATACTTGTTAGATAGTGTAGTAGATGTTAAAGATGACATCATCCTGATTCATTAAAATCAGATTTTGAGATTTTTCGAAATAAACGGGGTTTTTTTTGTCTGTTGATCTGATATTATTTATACTTGCTGGTCACTGGTATTAGCCGGCTAACATAAAAGTATAATGATTAATTAGCAACACTATGCTATCAATTCTGTAAAGTGATTTTCAGGAACATTTGGGATCATGCATAGGGTGGGACTATCACTGACCTGTCCGTGATTTAGTCAGTGATCAACTGATAAACAGATGTTTAAAGAAAAGCATGTAATGATGTGAGCAAAACTCAAATATAATCTAATTTCTACGTCATTTGTTTTCTCGATTTGCTATAGGGTCATCACTTTCGCAGACACAGTAAAGCTATTCACCTTGATGATGGTAGTGATAGTGATAGTGATGCATTGATATTTAATTGATATTTAATCATTGAAAGAGAAGTTAATGTATCGAATGATAAGATCGACATTTATTACTTTTTATTGGATTAAAGGCACGATATATGCAATAATGAATTGGTCTATTAATAAATAGTTTGCACAATGATAACTGTTTTCAAATTATATGTAATGTTTGTGTAGTGATGATAAATCAGGTATACATATTTTGCTTTTGCTTTTTTTTTTATTCAAGAACAATATATTGTAGCAATAATAAAACAAAATTGTAAAAAAACAAAAAATCGACAGTTGGTATCGTTTTAGTAAATGATGTAGACAAACGGTCATGTTTTGTACAACATATGGTAACTACAATGTTATCAGAACTAGGAAACAAAAACAACTCTAATACTGCAGACAGTCAGAGGACGGGTAATGTGTCTACCCATTCCATCCCTTAGTGGATGTTAAAATGGGATCATAAAGATGTCACAGCTAGTCGCCACTCGTCTCTGTTCATCCATTCACCCTCCAACCTAACCCAGACGGATACTTTGATTTTCCTGACTTTTCTTTTGTCCTCCCTTTCAGGCACTTTAGAGTTGTGCCAGTCTAAGATGTGGTTGTGTGTGTAAGCATGGTCTGTCATGGCTGGTTTATTGTACTTCCGATCTTCTTCAGGGCTATATTCCCTGCGTTAGATGACAGATATTTCAGAAGGTATTGGACAATCGTAACATCTCTCTACACTCCAGAGCTAATTAACTCAGATGATAAATCTGTAAGTAACACAACACTTTCGTCTCATGCTGCAAGATATTCCCGCCCTTTAGCAAACAACACAATGATAAATAGTTGCCACATAAGACGTCAAGCTTTTCCGTCGGTTAGAGGTTTGTCTCGAAACCTAAGAATCGTCAATCATCATTTGAGAAATGTATTTAATTTGATTCATTATCCAACAAGCCTGATTCATTTACAAGAAGCAAACGTGATCCGAGATAAGTCGATAACAGTAATTAAATTTGCATTATGATACCTTACCTATTAAATTCCAACAATTTTGTATGGGTTTTAAAAACATGCTTATTCAGTGCGCTAATTTAGGTCCATTCACGTTCGATCAAGATTGCTTTTGATTTGATGTGCTCCGTAATTTTCTGTTAATGATTGTCTTCAAAATCGTACAGATAGTTTTTATATAAAAATATCGTGATGTAGGAAATGAGAGATGTTGCCACATCAAGGCAGGTCGTTAATAAAACATAATTTCTAGGTGAAAGGTGAAATGGAGTATCTAGGTCTCAATCCGTCATAATTCAAATCAATAATTACCGGTTGAAACTTACCACAGCCAGCTGGTGCCAATTTTTAGTTGATAAACAAGTTACGTAATAACCTGTGAGTCATGTTTGGTAGGAACCTATACAATCAAAATCGTTACGGCGTCAACAAGTCGTGATCAAAAAGAACACGCCTACACACCGAACGGTTGTTTTAGCGTCTCACTCACTGTGTCTGGCTCGTCGATTGGTCAAAAGAACGTTTGAGGTCGGTGTCGTCCTTGATTTCAGAAGCAGTGTACAACATTGTATCTTTTTCGGAGACCTGTTGTTTGCGCGCTTTGTCAACTTACGATTACGCATACACGTATATGGAAATGTAAAATTTACATTGCATGTACATGT
Organism: Mizuhopecten yessoensis; assembly: GCF_002113885.1. NCBI lineage: Eukaryota > Metazoa > Mollusca > Bivalvia > Pectinida > Pectinidae > Mizuhopecten > Mizuhopecten yessoensis. The sequence continues at coordinate 1,419,861 of NW_018408852.1, read as the reverse complement.
TTCAAACCATGTGTCATGACTTGAATGTTTCGTTTGTTGTGTACTTATCCACAATTTCACCATTTCGGATGGAAATACCTATTGTTATTGTTATGTTTTTTCTTCTTCTTATTATTATTAGGGATTTCCATTTCGGATGGAAATACCTATTGTTATTGTTATGTTTTTTCTTTTTCTTATTATTATTAGGGATTTCCGTGACCTTGACCTTTGGAGTTACGATCATGCTTTTGTTCGGGTATCGTGAGGTCGTTGTCCGTTATCACATACCAAAATATGAACGTTATAAACGTGTTCGTTCTTGAGATAAAGTGTTTACAATATCTGTGGAAATAAGAATAATAATAATAAAAAGAGGAAAAAACATCACAATAACAAAAGGTATTTCCATCCGAAATGGAAATCCCTAATAATAATAATACTACTAATAAAAAAACATAACAATATCAATTGGTATTTCCATCCGAAATGGAAATCCCTAATAATAATAACAAAAACCATAACAATAACAATAGGTATTTCCATCCAAAATGGAAATCCCTAATAATAGTAAGAAGAAAAAACATAATAATATCAACAGGTATTTCCATCCGAAATGGAAATCCCTAATAATAATAAGAAGAAAAAACATAACAATAACAAAAGGTATTTCCATCCGAAATGGAAATCCCTAATAATAATAATAAGAAAAAACATAACAATATCAATAGGTATTTCCATCCGAAATGAAAATCCTTAATAATTTTAAGAAAAATCATAACAATAACAATAGGTATTTCCATCCGAAATGGAAATCTCAAATAATAATAATAAGAAGAAAAAACCCACAATAACAATAGGTATTAACATCCGAAACATATACGTCATGACACATGGTTTGAAACATGTACATGCAATGTAAATTTTATATTTCCCTATACGTGTATGCGTAATCGTAAGTTGACAATGCGCGCAAACAACAGGTCTCCGAAAAAGATACAATGTTGTACACTGCTTCTGAAATCAAGGACGACACCGACCTCAAACGTTTTATTGACCAATCGACGAGCCAGATGCAATGAGTGACACGCTGAAACAACCGTCCGGTTTGTGGGCGTGTTCTTTTTGAACACAGCTTGTTGACGCCGTATCGATTTTGATTGTATAATACATCGAACAATTGGTAGTTCACACATTCTACTTACAGATCGACTGCTGAAGTCTGATCCACCGTTTTGTTGTAAGTTCTTATTTAGTGCCTCGTCAGTTCCTAGCGGCTGTTTTCCTATCGAAGTTGAATCCTGATTCAGTCGGTATGTATTGCTACTATGGTTAAGTCCGGAGTGTGACGCTGCAAAATTACATCTTGGTATTTTTGACCCTGTGCTGTGTGGGAAAATTTGTCTCCGTGAAGTTATAGTATTGAATACCTTTGTACCTGTGTATTAATATTGTGGTATTTGTGTACCTGTGTAATGATACTCTGGTATTTTTGTACCGGTGTATTGATACTTTGATATTTGTGTACCTGTGTATTAATACTGTGGTATTTGTGTACCTGTGTATTGATACTATGGTATGTTTATACCTGTGTATTGATACTGTGGTATTTTTGTACCTGTGTATTGATACTGTGGTATGTTTGAACCTGTGTATTGATACTGTGGTGTTCGTGTACCTGTGAATTGATACTGTGGTATTTTTGAACCCGTGTATTGATACCGTGGGATGTTTGTCCCTGTGTATTGATACTGTGGTATTTTTGTACCTGTGTATTGATACTGTGGTATTTTTGAACCTTTGTATTGATACTGTGGTGTTTGTGTACTTGTGTATTGATACTGTGGTATGTTTATACCTATGTATTGATACCTTGGGACGTTTGTCCCTGTGTATTGATACTGTGGTATTTTTGAACCTGTGTATTGATACTGTGGTATTTTTGAACCCGTGTATTGATACCTTGGGACGTTTGTCCCTGTGTATTGATACTGTGGTATTTTTGAACCTTTGTATTGATACTGTGGTGTTTGTGTACTTGTGTATTGATACTGTGGCATGTTTATACCTATGTATTGATACCTTGGGACGTTTGTCCCTGTGTATTGATACCGTGGGACGTTTGTCCCTGTGTATTGATACTGTTTTTGTTTCGTTAGCACCATAGGGAAAAAAGATATATATATATCGCATGAAAAAGTTAGCTTGATAATATAACAGAAATGCTCAACATGCACTCGCCAAGTATTTGAAAATAAAACCAGAATATCAAAACAATCAAACACTGCAAATTGATACATCATTTGAATATCATTGTAATAAATCAAGAAAAGCGATCAACATTCAATTGACATGTTTGACATGAATAGTAGATCTGAATAGGCATTAAAATTCAACTGTCAGAGGTATGGTGAATCCATGAATCTGAATACAATTCAAACAATATTTAATCAATAAATTCAAGGCACATGATTATGAGTTCTAGTTAAATCAATAATTTGGAATAAAATTCAACTAGTATACAAATAGTCATACTAGAAATGTCATTAACCTTTCTTTAACAGTGTCAAACGCTGTCTGTTGAGCCTCAACCCATGTCCACTCAACCTTCTGTGCGCTTTTTGACTTTTTAGACTTAGCAACACTAGCATTTTTAGACTTTTCAGTCTGTCTTACTAGACCTACTTGCTTTCTTTGTGTAGTCATGACCTTGTAGAAGAAAGTTAAGTGGTTTGACTATTTTTGCATAGTCTTTTACAAACCGCCGATAGTATCCGTTAAATCACAAAAACTGACGCAGCTCTTCACCTAATGCTGGCCAAGTTTTGACAGCAGACACTTTGTCGGGGTCGGTAGCTATACCTTCTTCTGACACGACATGTCCGAGATACGTAACTTTGGATTTGAGGAACTCGCATTTTGATGGTTTGAGTTTCAAGCCGTGTTGGACGAGTTTGGCGGGTACTGATTCTAGTCTGTCCAGGTGTTCGTCAAAGGTACGGGAAAATATGAGAATTTCATCTAAAATGATGAGGCGTTCCCTCAAATGCATATCCCCCATGCACTTTTCCATCAAGCGTTGGAAAGTAGCTGGAGCACAAGTAAGGCCAAAACCCATTCTATTGGGTCCCAGAGTCCCAGGTTACCAACCGAGAATGCAGTTTTCTCCTTATCTGACTCGTCAACCTCTACTTTCCAAAACCTGATCGCAGTCTAACTTTGAAAAATAATGGGAACCATTTATGGTATCAACCGTATCATCAAAGCGAGGGAGCATATATGTATCTTTTCTGGTACGTAAATTAAGCACCCGATAGTCGATGCAGAATATAAGGCTTCCATCTTTGTTTCGTACAAGTTCAATATTTAAAGAGAAAGGACTGTTAGACTATCTCATCACACCAGCTTGGAACATTTCCTTGACATGTTGACGAACCTCCTCATACATGCCAGGTAGTTTCTTGCGATATAGCTGTTTGAAGGGCCGTTCGTCAAGAAGGTCAATCTTATGTTTGACAAGATCAGTTTTAACCAAATCAAACTGATTTTTGGAAAATGCGTGTTTCCAATTTCCTAAGACTTGTCGGACACGTAACAGTTGCTCCTCGGTGATATTGGTTTGATCTATATGTACACCAAGTTCCTCAGGTAAAGATAACTTTTCCTCTCGTACTGTAGGAAGCTCAGAAGCTAGATTATCTACTACCTTAACTTGGTTGACTGTACAAAATATTGACCTTGATTTAAGAATAATAGGTTTAGCTGAGGTGTTACACAGCTTAACTGGTACTTTAACTGTAGTTAAATTTTGTTTCACTTTAACCACACGAGGACAAACTGTATACTGGAGAACAGAATTTCCAAATTTCTCCGTGACTTGATCAGTGATATCGGGTTCTAACCCGCGGGCTATACCATTCAGTACAGCAGTGGCATAGGGAGCAATGGTGGTGGGTTTTTTATTCCTAACATTCTCACTGTGTATGAGCAGGAGACACTGTCAACCGCAGCCTTCCACTCCTGAGGTATATTTGAATTCTCATGAGTTTTGTCTTTCACCAATCGAATAACATTGGTGCCCAATATAGCAAGGCTAGTAATATTGTACTCAGTATCGGGCACAACCAGCATGAGAATATCAAAGACTTTTGACATGAAAGGAATCTTGACTTCACACTCACTATAACCCAAGTAGTTCAGAGTAGATCCATTGGCCACTGTAATTTTAAATCCAAGAGTGTCTAAGTCCTGAAGGGTTGGTCTATTAGGTAGACTTTCATAAAATGCCTTTGAAAGGGTCGAAATCATAGAACCACTGTCTATTAATGCCTTGACCTTTTGACCTGCAACCAAAACTTCACTTTCATTCGAGACCCCTAGTAGTCTATGTAGGATATCATTAACATGACTTTGGCCTTTTGACAGATGTTCAGCCCCCGCTCGGCCACTAGCAGAGACTGGCCTTAGTTTGGGTGATCTTTTTCATCCTTCTTACTCTTTTTATTATTCCAGTTACGAGACTTATTAAATCCCTTGTGTCCTTGACCTGACTTCTGACCCGAAATTTGTTTTTCGCTGGAAGAATTCGAACCAAGTTTGTTTAAGATCTTGTCTAACTTATTCTCTATCTGAGAACTAAGTTTTTCCTTAAGATCATTAAGTTTCTTATCAAACTTTTTCTCTAAATTGTCTGAAGAAATAACCTGCTGGTCAGATTCAACAATGACTACATGCTGGTGTCCATTTTTACTTTGTTTAGGCCCTGTTGTAGTGTTGGTAGAAGAGATGTGTAGCTCTCTCTCTACTATCCGGATTTCCCTTAGCAGCTCATCAAAGCTGGTTATGGTGTCATACATTGACGAGTTTGACTTTTAAGTTTGTCAGAACTCAGGGAAGTCCAAAACTTGTGTCGCATTAAATCCTTTTAGCTGACTTATGCAGGGAACCATTCTCGACGACTGTTTCCAGTAAGGATTCAAGTCTACAGCCAAATGTAGTGCCTGATTCATTGTGTTTCTGCGCCGAGATAAAAAAAAAATCTCCAGCATTAACATGCCATGCGTCGTGAAAGTCAGCTTAGAAGATTAAATTGCTGCACGTGCCTCATTACTTATGTACAGTAGATGGTACCTACTCATGAATAGTTAATTTTGTACAGATTGTTAAAAGTACTTGGGGAGAATTTCATAGATAGTCTGGGAGTTTGGAGTTTGGAGTCTAGAGTGTAGAGTCGGTATTCGAGGTTCGAGAATGTGAGCCTCTGGAGAGAGCGGCCAGGAAAGGTGGGGCCTGTGATGGCCCGGGCACAGCACTTGGTGTGCTTTAGAACTATGTGTTTGATGTTGTAACTCTACATAATCTGTGTGCAGGTAGATTTGGTGTCGTGTTCAAGAACTGTTGTTAAAAAGGGCCTACACTTGGACTCTGACTGTCGCGACCACAACGTGAAGTGAATAAAATACTACAGCCATTCCGGTATGATCGTATCCAAACTCCGAACGGTAGATCTTTGCAACATTTCTTTGAAACTCGGGATGCTACCATGTTTGTGTACGTAACAGAAGCCGTTTCCCCTCAGGTACAGCAGTTGACCTGACCCAATGTGTATACATTATGTAGCTTGGACCAAATGCACCATGTAATTTAGGGTTTAGGCTATATTTTACTTTTTTTCTGTGATCATTGACACAGTCAGTCGTGCCGACTTTATGGTTAAAGAGACCACTCATAACGATTTGTAAACCTGCGATTTATTTCCGTCAAAATATCATTTTGATAGTTTTCATATGAACAGTTACATATAGATAAATATATGCATTCCTGATTCTCTTTTGTTTTCCAGAAGATGAGTGCCAGAGCCATATTCTGTCTACAGCTGCTTTTTGTGTTATGTACGATGTTCTTTAGCAGGAGTGAAGTTGAATCACCTGTGCTAACCTCGAGTGTCAAGGTAATGTATACAAACAACTTCTAATCTGTCGAATTTTTATTCTCAATATTCATACACTATATCATTTATGGCAGTAAGTACAAAACAAACAAGAAACGAGAATACTGAAGTGTCTACAAAATAGTACTTCAAATTCAAAGCCAACTAGCTAAAAATATAAACAAAGGAAAGAATTACATGGAGGCCAGGAAAAGGGACAATGAATATAGGAATAGGTTAAGCGTTTTCGACTTCCTCTGTGGTCCCTGCAGGTAGGGCGCAATAATTGTACCTGCTGCCCCATTGCATGATCGTAAGAGGCGACTAAATTTGGGATCACTTTTGGCCTTTAGTTGAGCATTCGCCCCTGTTAGGAAGGGTTCTGTCCCCCGGTCGAGACATACCAGAGTCTGTTAAAATGGTAGTTTCTACTCCTGCTTAACGCTCAGCAATTTAGGAGTGGGACGACTGGTTCGCCCGTTGTCAGTATAATATGACCGGGTGGGGTGTCCTGCTAGGTGTCTTCGGCAGTATATTTCAGTGAGGTAGCACTATAAAGTCGGCATCAGTTCTGCGCTATCACAGGGAGACACACACGAACATATCGCAGCCTCCCAAAACTCACACACGCATACACTACACGCAGGCATCTTGCACACAAGGGAGGCCGTCCTTAAATGACCATAGCTGTTGATAGGACGTTAAACAATACTAAACCAAACCAAACCACTTTCTCTATGACACTCGCCATGTAAATCTAAGTCAAATTCAAGTAATACCACGTTCCCGTAGTGAAAACGCGGCAGTGACAACAAAACAACGCGGCACTTTATGAGAATAACCAAATCGTAGGCCTTCTTGTAACACAGCGAAATAGCATATATCAAAATGAGATAATGATGTCGAGCATGAAATTTGTCCATAGACTTCGGCAACGTGTATCTTTAGAAACGTTTAGGGATGTTACAAACAAGCAAGGGAAAGCGCCAAATAGGAAAATCGCAGTCGTCCCGATCATCGTTCAACTTATTAGTAAGCTGTCTCTGTTGGTTATGAAATAAAAAGAGCTGTAGGAGAACAGCATAGCTCGTCTATTAAAATCATTTTTGTAAAAAGTGCTTATAGTAATTTGGCCATTACATGATGTCCCATCTTAGATAATAGATCAGGAAACTAGAACTAAATTGTCGATGGCAGACTCCCGCTATCCCCCCATTGTGTATCGCGAAATGATCCGTTTTGTTACATTTAGTTCGCATCTTGTGCTCATGTATAACGGACTGGTACTTTTTGTAAAGACATTCAGTTCTTATCTCGTCCTTGTGTTTTACAAACTGAAACTTTTTGTAACGACATTCAGTTCTTATCTCGTCCTTGTATATTACAAACTGAAAGTTACTGTAACGACATTCAGTTCCTATATCGTCCTTGTGTATTACAAACTGAAGCTTTTTGTAACGACATTCAGTTCCTATATCGTCCTTGTGTTTTACAAACTGAAACTTTTTGTAACGACATTCAGTTCCCATCTCGTCCTTGTGTATTACAAACTGAAACCTTTTGTAACGACATTCAGTTCCTATCTCGTCCTTGTGTTTTACAAACTGAAGCTTTTTGTAAGACATTCAGTTCCCATCTCGTCCATGTGTATTACAAACTGAAACTTTTTTGTAACGACATCCAGTTCTTATCTCGTCCTTGTATATTACAAACTGAAACTTTTAGTAACGACATTCAGTTCTTATCTCGTCCTTGTGTTTTACAAACCATTTAGTTCTTATCTCGTCCTTGTGTATTACAAACTGAAACTTTTTGTAACGACATTCAGTTCTTATCTCGTCCTTGTGTATAACAAACTGAAACTTTTAATACCGACATTCAGTTCTTATCTCGTCCTTGTGTATTACAAACTGAAAGTTACTGTAACGACATTCAGTTCCTATTGGCCATGTTTTTTGATGGTGTGGTATTTTATTTTCAACCCCGTTATTACGGATGTTTTTCTTGAGTATTTAATACTTTATTTAGCGACTTTTAGTTCAGATATCGTCCTTGCGTATTGACAATGTAGTATTGTTTTTAACGACATTAAATGTGTGTTGGCCGCCTGTTTGGATCTTATCTTGTATCTTAGCAATCAGAATGTTACTTAGTCTTTGATTTTATTTACAGAAAAATGGTTTGGACAATTTGGGGAGTTTACGATCAAAACATGTGACAAAATTGGAGGAAAGACAACGCAACGCTGGAGTGAAACACATTTTGTATAACATGCTACATCTAACAGATGTTGGAAAAAGGCATTGATCAATCTCTTTATATCTATTTCTTATTACGGGAGAAGTCAATTGATAAGTTGGAAAAACTTACCGACTAATCCCTTTGTCAATATGTTGTCAATAAAATATGTTTAAACTATTCCTTGTTTGTGTTCCACAAGTTTAACGTTAGTGTGAACAGGTATTTTATCAGATTTATTAAAACAAAATTCAAAACAAATTTAATTTTCTTGAACGATCTATCATGATATTCGGAGCAAACTCTGATACCAAATCAACATCGAAGGTTGAAAAATCAGATGTTGCTGTCAAGAAAGGGAAAGTTCACGATCTGAATTCGTCACACTTACGGTTCAGCCTGGTATCAAGTCATCCCTGTTGGTTATGTCGTAAGTGTAAGTGAAGATCGTGGTAAGCGGCTGGCGAAGAAGACTTCAGAATACATATTTGTTTTAATAATGAAATGGTCGGAGTGGTCCGTAAATTTCTAGTCGGCTTAAGGCAGCATATCGTAGATAAATTTGAAAGTGAAATTAGAGCGTGCCAAAGTGTACTTGTGCGATCTGAAGTTCAAGCCTTTCCTAACCTAGACACCGGATGAAAGCGAAAACATCTTGACACAAAGTATCCAAAATTTACGACAAAAAAATGGAATTAGGAAATGACAAGTTCAAGTAATGCGGTTAATAAAATGAAGTGAATCGAAAGTTGTACGCCGGGCTCGAGACCGAAGGGTTGCGGGTTCGTGTCACGTCACGGCACTGTGTTGTATCATTGAGCAAGATACTTTACTCCGCTTGATCCAGTCTACCCAGCTGTATATGAGTACGTGGTTGGGCAGTGCATGAGTTGCAGAATGCTAGCTGTGAGCGCCGAAAAGGCAGCACCAACTGTATGCTCCCTAGGGAGTTGAGAAAGATATTGGCTGGTTGCAAAGGCCCTATAACCACGGATAATAATTTGTGAACCGCTTTGAGACGACCTACAGGTTGTGATTAAGAGGTATATTATAAACACTGCTTTGTCAAGCATGGCAATGTTAATCACTATAAACCCCGTTCGAAGAGAATAGCAGTAGAATGGCTAGAGTAAAGAGAGTTAAATAATTCAATAAGAAGACTGTGCTATAAGTTTTATTTCATTGCTTACATAGACTACGAAAAGAGAAAATGAATCAAGTAGTGATGCCATATATACAATAAGAAACATCTATAAATTATTTATAAAAAAAAATTTTATTTGATAATTGTACCAAAACAATGACCATACACATTAGAATAAAAACCTATTTAGGAATTAAGCATGTCGGTGTCCAATAGGTCAATGTATTGTTGCCCTCGTAACACCAACTGAAAAATTAAATTCTGCATATTAATGCGTGAATATTATATTAACATTTAGCCGGGCAGATAGCCGCACTCTTTCATATCATTCCATTTCTTGATGATCAGTGTCATACTATTTCCCAGTCTTTAATTAATGAGAAGTACATGGATGGTTTGGATTACATTAAATATCGGATTTTTAATACCATTACTCGACATTGAACGGTGACGTTTTTACATAGAATTCTATGTTAAGTCACCATTTTAAAAATATTTTTGCTGACTTCGTTTTTCGTCCTTCTCCATGTTTTATATAATAATATTGATGAAATACAATCTACATCACATTTCATAACAATCGTTGAGTCACCACAAAATTATTAAAATTAATTTACAAATAAGAAATTACATTTTCATGTCAAAAATGCGTAAATGAAATATGTTTCTTTTACAACCATTATTAGAAACGGCTCTAACGTCCATTCAGTTGTTGTTGTTGACATCAGGGCTTATTACGACATCAGCAAGTATAATAATCAGTATTGGTTGGGGAGCGATGGAGAGAGTGTTTGATTAAACACTCGTTCTAGGATAAAAAAAAATTGAAAAATGTGTTTGAACTTAAGTGACAAAAAGCTGGACATAATGGCAGAAAACCCCACTAATATCAAGGGAATTGTTATGTAGGGAAATCTAGAAGGCGGTCAAAAGGCTAAAGTTTCTCATTTGGATATTAGTTATAAGTGCAAAAGAGCAAAATGTTAAAGATTACTACATAATGACAAATATGAAGTGTGTGCATTCGAGTACAAAAACAAAAAACAAAAAAGTGAAAAAAAATGTTTGCACTTGACATCGAGGTTCTAATCAGTGGCATAAACCTTTAGGTACAAAAAAAAAACACTTTTTTTACACGGAAGTGAAACAAGTCGTTTGTGTATTTAACTACCAAAATAATCCTTTTTTCCACTAAAGTGCAAAATCTTGACATAATGGCAAACACTTTTTGTCAGCATGTAGGCCTAGACTTTTACATTTTGTTTTAAGACTAGAATACATAGATTTGTACAGCGCATACCATTACGCAAATTAAACTCTTGAAAAAAAGGCAAATACTTATATGAATTGATGGGAAAATCTTAGTCGAGATATGAGTAGTATTTCCTTCCGGAAAGTTCAAGCGATCACGGCTTTCAATGGGTAAAAAATAGTGTTCTTAAACTGAACGTATTTAACATTTTAGCCACGTGGGCTTCAACACGAAAAGAAATCCTTCGGATTGGCTCTACTACCTAGCCCAGGTCTTTCCTATTTTTCTCAAGGTACAAGACACAAGATACAAGATACAAGACACAAAATACAAGACACAAGATACAAGATATAAGATACAAGACACAAAATACAAGACACAAGATACAAGATACAAGACACAAGATACAAGATACAAGATACAAGACACAAAATACAAGATACAAGACACAAGATACAAGATACAAGACACAAAATACAAGATACAAGATTCAAGACACAAAATACAAGACACAAGATACAAGATACAAGATATAAGACACAAAATACAAGACACAAGATACAAGACACAAGATACAAGATACAAGACACAAAATACAAGATACAAGACACAAGATACAAGATACAAGATACAAGACACAAAATACAAGACACAAGATACAAGATACAAGATACAAGACACAAAATACAAGACACAAGATACAAGATACAAGACACAAGATACAAGATACAAGACACAAAATACAAGATACAAGATACAAGACACAAAATACAAGATACAAGATTAAAGACACAAAATACAAGACACAAGATACAAGATACAAGACACAAAATACAAGATACAAGATTCTAGACACAAAATACAAGATACAAGATACAAGAATATTTATGTCAGCTTGGATAATTAATGTTCAGAGACTGAAGCTTGTTTTGTTGCACTATTTAACGTCACAAAAAAACCAACTAAGATTAAAATGTGGTTAAAGGTCATTTTATTAATGACAAATAGAAATTGTGACATTTTAAGTTCACAATTTTTGAAGACGAGATGAATAATAAACCAATATGAAGTACAATGACTTCTATTAGTAATGTTGCAACAAAGATGGGATACAGAAATTGACCAAATCGTTTTAGTACATGTAGGTAATACATAATACAACACAATATATATGTAGACATGTTAACAGTGATATAGCTAAAGCTGTTGCATTCGGAAATAAATTGAATTGAATTGTAAAGGCTCAAAGCTAGACAACGTAATTATAAGTATTGGTTATATCATAGGAACCGAGCAATATGTTAGTTATTGTACGAGAGGGGCGGAGCTACTTCTCGAGCGCGTAGCGCGAGAGATGTAAGCTCCGCCCCTCGAGTACGATAACTGACATATTGCGAGGCCTATGATGTAACCGACTTGTCGCATAAAGTTCCACGTAAAAAATTTAAGAGAACATTTGAACATTTGATAATGTTCAGAACTGGTCACAGGAGCACAGCAGTTCAAGCTTCAAGAGACTGTGTGCTGCACCGCTGTTAGAAGTGAGCAAATTATTGGAAACTCCGAAGGAGAAAATGGCAAAAATTGAGGGCGCTACATGTAAAAATGGTAATTCAGATACTAAGCCTACTAATGTGAATATTAACATGCCTACAGAAAAGGACCATGTTCCATTTGCTGTATTTCTAATATGTCCAGAAATGTGTTTCACAATTGCCACGTGTCTTTTAATTACGAGACCGACTGGTACCAGTTTATGCTAAGACTTTAACTTACAAAACGGAAAAAAGATCGACCGTGGAACCTGTCTGTAAAGGCGAAATTTGTTGAATTGTTTGCAACAATGTTGCTTTATAAAATGTGTTTGAACTTCCTGTATTTGTATTTTTATTTATTTCCCACGGTGTCAATATCCTATTAACATCACTAATTGGCCACTGTACACTTTCATTGGCTGACCAATGAGAATGGAGAATTCTATTGTATTCAGTATAGGGGAGGAGCCTCACTAATACCATATGGTATTAGTAAAACTGTGTAAAATAAGTTGGTTATACCATAGCTAGATCAAAGGGAAAGTGACACGTCTATGCGACAAGGAAATTAGAAGCACGGATTTAGTTCTAATCTAATTCCGTGTTAGAAGGGAGGGATGGTGGGTTTTAATAGAGTTGAGATGTCCAGCTGGATAGGGGAAATTACTTCATCAAACAAAATTATCCCAAAGGAGGCTGCTACAGTGAATCTACAAGTGAGGAAGGGGCCGCCTCTGTGTCCAGACCCCAGTAGTGCGCGCCGCGCTGATTGGTACAGAAGGGAGAAATGCGTGACGCTGATTGGTCAAGCAGATTACTCACACAAAGGTCACATGTAGATCACGCATCCACTAGCCCCTAAGGGTCCAGGCATAGTATATATGACAATGACAAGTTTTTATTCTCGCAAACTTGTTACAGTGTACAGAATTATATACATATATATATAGTACAGTTTACATATAAATCATGGTGTTAATGGACATTGTTAATTCGCTCAATTATGTGCTTAAGGAATTTCATAAGTGAAATTAATTCTTCATTATTGACATAATTAAATAATGTAATAAACTTGAAAGTACTAGGACTTTCAGAATAATATCTCGACATAAATTTTCTTCTGTTTTGCATTATCTGGTGGTCATTAAAATTAAACAAATAATGATATTCGTCTCCAAAAGAAAATCACCCTTAGTTCACGTGATAGTTTAAAAATAGCAATGACGCGATGGGCATTCATGATCTAACTGCTGGGTTGCATACCAGACATAAAACATTTAGCTTCTTAAATTAGATCATTAAAGCTAAGAGCCTGTACATATCCATGAAGATACAAATATTGACATAATTATAATTATTTAATATTTATGGTAATTGCCAACTTACTTAAAATCATTTATTGTTCCAATAAATTACATTTATTTAACGTCGAATACCATAAACATGCAAACATTAGCTTGGTAGAGCTATTTCAACAACAAGCAAAATAAGCATAAGCCTACATGGATGAATAAAATACAGGTGAGCTAAATAAAATACACTAAAGTTATATAAGAAAGGTTAATGTTAACATTACAATATATACAGGCTACTGCACTAAAAGATTAAATGATATAAGTGTGGTGTGTCGCAGGACAGGTGGTTGGGCCAATCCCTACCTACCTAGCCATATAACACCAAATTATAAAATAATAATGCAGTCATTTTAAATGGACTTTAAAGAGAACACAAAATAAGAATAAGCAACACAATAAAAGCAACATTCAATGACAAAAACAGCGGTTTAAAAGGTGTATTGCATTAACACAGAGACATATAAGGACATATGTATATACGTCTCTGATTAACACTGATATAAAACCCATGACAATTAATAAAAGCATTTAGTCATAGAGGATATCACAGAGTTCAAACAAATTTAGCATGCAAACAAAAAATGAAAACACCTATTCCAGTCAGCTAGGTGAACTGATATAAATAAGGAGTCATGCAGGAACATGGAGAGCATTTGCAGAGTTCACCATCCCATGTGCGCAACGGTCTACAAAACATTCCGTAGTTTTTAGCTTGACGTATCTCATAAGGTAGACTGTTCCACACCTGGGCGGCTTCAAAGCGAATAGACCTCTTACCAAAAGTAGTGGTATTTACCCTTGGTATCTTGACTCATATCTTGAGACATATAAAGCCAGAGACTGGCCACTCGAGCAGATCTCGCAAACGCACGCATGAGCCTATTGTTCTCGGAGATCCGTCGCGAGACTTGGGCTGCAGTCGCGCATACAGGCGGTATCATCCTCGATATCCAGGGGTTATGCTCACTTTCGCTCTCTGCACGCCTGGAAGATGTCATAGCAAAATTGAAGGCTCCGTGTGCGCTACATTGCTGATGAGACAAGAAGACTAGTTCGATCCTTTGATGTACATCAAAAGAATTTCGCGGTCACGTAACGGTAAAAATTGACAGGCTTTGAAGCTGGGTGTCTCTCCTTTGTAATCTTCAAAGGACATGTTTCGGCCTAGCGATTAGTCAGTTTATTTTACCAGAGACCAATCAAACAGCTATCTTTGTGCCTTTAATTTTGCTATGACATATTCCAGGGGTGTAGAGAGCGAAAGTGAGCGTAACCCCTGGATATCGAGGAGGAGGCGGTATCGGCTTTCGTTATAGATTTTATTTTTATAAGTATCGGAGACAATTTTTATTTACGGAACGCAACAATTATTTATATGATAATAGAAGTCCATCTGAATACTGTAGTATATACGTACGTCTCTGCTTGACTGTATCTTTCTTCCTGAAATTATATAAAACTTGGTTTCTATCTATAAGATCTTTTAAAAAATAAAGTGCAATATTATTTAAAATTTTGAAGACCTCCCTAGCCGTTTCTTGAGCCTGCAATTATGTAAAAAATGTAAGTTGTTTCTAATTCTAACACGATTCGTTTGCAACGCGTGATTTGAATGGATACGGACCATGTTCTAATCTGCGATAGAATCATGATCAATCGTGTTAAGCTCCTCCCATCGCACTTAAGCCACGTCCCGTTTCTAACCAAAACAATACGGCGTCAAGCTCGCCTCTTAGCGAAATCCCGCTGATAATGCTAGCAAGCAACATAACAGAAACGACCGATGAAATGTATTTGTTGAATGAATTAATAAGTTAAAAAGAAACACTCCTTGTTCTTACCATCATTTATTATTGCAACGTTCGTTCCATCCGTGTGAAGGCATCTAGTTAGATCCGAAATCAAATGAAACATTTCACATGTGTCGACGGTATGAATTTACACAAAACTCTTCACAAATCTATACAAATAATCACCGATTTTGTCGATAAGCACAGATTGGTATGCTGACATCGAAATGTAAGAATTTGGTCAATATTAATCCAAATGTGTCGTATAAACTTTGGTAACAGGACGTACAGATCGAGCGCTCGCCAGTATGGGCGGGGCCAAATGACCGACTTTTGAAAGCTTCTTTCCGATTGGTCAATCCGCTGCAGAATGGCACGTCGCCAATTCAGGTTACAGAGTACTTTACTACGTACAAGGAAATACAATGTTTCTAAACATATTAGCGTAGTATATGTGTTAAGGTGTGTTAGAATGGGGAGAGTACGTTGTTTTTCGTGTCTATACTGGCGATAAGAACATGAAATTTGGTTTAAACTCACGACCTATCGGTTTCGATTTCAAACCAAATTTCATGTTCAAATCGCCAGTATAGCACCTCAAAACAACGTACTATCCCCTAATTCTAACACGATTCGTTTGCAACGCGTGATTTGATTGGATACGGACTATGTTCTTATCTGCGATAGAATCATGATCAATCGTGTTGAGCTCCTCCCGTCGCACTTAAGCTACGCCCCGTTTCTAACCAAAACAACATGGAGTTAAGCTCGCCACTCAGCGAAATCCCGCTGATAAAGCTAGTAGGCAACAGAACAGAAAGGACCGATGAAATGTTTTTGTTGAATAAATTAAAAATTAAATATCAAACATTCCTTGTTCTTACCATCATTTATTACTGAAACGTTTGTTTCCATCCGTGTGAAGGCATCTGGTTAGATCCGAAATCAAATGAAACATTAAAATTTTGTTTCGCCTATTATGAATTTTGCACAAAACTCTTCACAGATCTAAACAATTAATCACCGATTTTGTCGATACGCAGAGATTGGCATGCATACTAACATGGAAATGTAAGAATTTGATCAATATTAATCCAAACGTGACGTATTTATCAATAACAGTACGTTCACGAACAATCCAAATAATCCGCCTCGTCAACATACAGATGGAGCGCTCGCCTGTATGGGCGGAGCCAAATGACCGACTTTTGAAAGCCCCTTTCTGATTGGTCAGTCCGCTGTAGAATGACACGTCGCCAACACAGGTCACAAGAGTACTTTACTTCGTACTTGTAACAAGGAAATACAATGTTTTGTTTCTAAACATAATATAATGTAGTTTATTTGTTAGGGTGTGTTAGAATGGGGATAGTGCGTTGTTTTTCGTGTCTATACTCACGGGGGTAATCCCGATACTCGCTATTTCGTTTACGTCACAGTGATACTCGCTGTTTGGATTACGTCGGAGCAAAAAGTTAGTTTTGCGCCAAATACGGCTTACGGCAGAGTAAAATGCTCCCATGATTGAAGAACGTGAGAGGCATTTTTGCGCTTTCTCAGTCTATATACTATAAGTATGTCTTAATTAAGCTGCTATATCATTTATTTATTTTTAAATTGAATTAGTTTTGACAGAATAATCATATATATATATGTACGGACATCAGTTTACATACGGCTTTGTGGAGATTTGAATGTAATAACTATTTAATTAAATTACTTTTACACAACACATGTCTTTGCCAATGACTCATCAACAAAATAACATTGAATAGTCTAAACTAAGCACGTTAATTTCAATTTCAACAAATTTTATTGACAATATAAGCAATAGTCAATAGGATCAGACATCAGGCATAGCCTATCTAAGTCCTCTCCTTAAAGTGACAACAGGTGGTAAGAAACACAGACATATATTTGTACATTGATATGATGTTACTATATCTCAAGAATACTGAACAAGTCTGTTTACATCAAGGAGTTACTTCCCCTTATCCCAAACTAAACACGTTTCAGCGATATTTTCCCAAAAATATGCAGTTGGTATGTGTATGCCGATACTGATTACGTCCCTGTGTGATACGGATTACGTTCATTTACAAACTGGAATGATACGGATTACGGTCAAACAAACATATTTCAACTAAATGAAAATCAATATTTTTTAACAAATTTTAAGATATTTTCTTAGTCACAAAGCATCACATAGGAACAAATAGAATATCTTAATTTTTCTAGATCTGAGACTTCCAAAAAGTTTGATTTTTTCTTCTGTGTTTTAATACTACCCTCATTACAAACTTTGCCGTCATTAGGGGTAGATGTGTATCAGTTATATATCTCACACATATATGGTGTGGCTATCAAAAAATAAAATCACATGACTAAACAAATGATGCATGTTTCCAATGGAAATTTCTATTGTCAAATGAAAACAATTATTCTGTCTCGGAATCACTTAAGTTCAACTAGTAAGTTATAATTAATAACTGGAAAATTGAAAACAAACTTACATAATCAGCTACTTATTAAGGGGCAGTAACTTTTATTTCAAGGGAGGGAGTTCGAAATGCTCAGTGACGCGACCTCACAACCTTTAACAACTAGAACTGTAAGCCAAAGGCTAACTTATAACCCCGCTCCTATATAAACCAGAACTGTAAGGTAAAGCATTGCAAAGCAATCAATTAATAGTCTCCCACCAGTAATGATTTTTTTATTCACTGATCTGTACACTTATTTAAGTATATAGGTAAGTGACATACCTTCTGTACTCCCTCCCAATTGCAAAACATACTTGCAAACCAAATCTTGTTAGCCCAGATGAACCAGTTTTGCTGAAATCGTCATAGTATTTAAGGAAGAGTTGTCTGGAAAAATATTTCAAAAAAGGGCCATAACTCCTTAAAAAGGGTCGAAATGAAAGAAATACTACCCTGATGCACGACATCAGAGATTATTTACCATACATGTAAACTATCATTGAAATCGGACCAGCAGTTTCGGAGACAACGTTTTTTTCTCAACAAAGGATCATAACTCCTTTTTAAAGGGTCGGAATGAAAATAATACTACCCTGATGCACGACATCAAATTAACACCGTAGTTTTGAAGGAGTTGTCCGTACAAAGATTTTTCAACAAAGGGCCATTTTGTAAAAATAAAAGAGGCTCGAAATGGAAAAAAAATAACGCCTGGATGCACAGTTTCAGGTAGTATTTATCATATCTGAGGAGTTTCGTTGGAATCGATCCATAACTTAAGAACGAGTTTGTCCGGACGGACAAAAAGTTTTAGGATTTGTTCAACAAAGGGCCATAACTTTGTCAAAAGTGTCGGAATGAAAAATCAGGGGGTAATTACCATATCTGTAAACTTTCATTGAAATCGGACAAGTAGTTTAGGAGACAGACAAAGTTTTATATTAACAAAGGACCATAACTCCTTTTAAAAGGGTCGGAATGAAAAAGTACTACATGGATTCACAACATCAGGGGACAGTTACCATATCTGTAAACTTCGAAATTAGCCGAGTCGATCCGGAGAAGTTGTCAGGACAAGGATTTTTCAAGAAAAGGCCATAACTCCATAGAAAAGGATTGGAAAAAAAATACCTGGATACACAACACCAAGGGGTAGTTATCATATCTAAAAACTTCCGTTAAAATTGGCCCCATTGTTTTGGAGGAGTTGTCTGGACAAATGTGTTTCAACAAAGGGCCATCACTCCGTAAAAAAGGAAATGAGATTGAACAAATAATACCTGAATGCACACCATCAGGTAGTAGTTATCTTATCTGATTCCTTTGAAATTGGCCGAGTAGATTAGGAGAAGTTTGTTTTTACATATTGACAAGATACATAACTCACCTGAAGAGACGGAGATATAAATACATGTAGTGGTAAAAAACTCTCGCTTGATAATCGATTTAATACATGTCAATGTAATCCGTATCAACATAGAACGTAATCCGTATCAACTAAAATTGAGCACGTTTGTAATCCGTATCACCAGTATTAAATAGCAGTTTATGCACAAATGTAATGTCCACGTGATAAATTAATATACTAAATAACTAAAGTATTATTCGTTCTATTATTGTATCTATTTACTTCATTTCAATGACACGGGGAAGCGTTTTATTCATCTTCATATCAAACACATAGATTTGTGTATTACGTCAAAGTATTCATAATCTTTTTCCATGATTAGGTTTCCTTACAAGCGCCAGCTGTAGAGAATTCCCCCTTTAGCTTAGCGGTAAAGCATTGGGCTGGAGAGTCAAGGGTCGCGGGTTCGAGGCCCATCGACGGCACTATCTTAATCACTATTTCTCGTCCTACTACAAATTGGTACCGTCGACGCTCCCCGTTCAAGGTAGGAGAACCATTGGCGGGGAGTCAAAGAACCTGAGTTTGTTCTTGGGGAATAGTGTAAAAGATGTGGATTAATTATGTTAACTTACAAGCGTCAGCTGTAGGGATCTCTTCAGCTTAGCGGTAGAGCATCTTCGAGCCCCAGCGACGGCACTATCTTTATCACTATTCCTCGTCCTACTACACTAGTATTGCTTTTATTGCAAAATGCCAAGCTAGAGGACAAAAGTTAAAACTTGATAAAATGGGTCCGTCGATTTACCCAATACATGTACAACCCAAAACTGATATACCAAATAAGTTAAATATATATAGATCTTATTCGGGCGTACTTGTAAATGTATTTTCATTATTTATGAAGTAAATTATGACGGGAATGATATACAATAATTCATCGTCGTTATATTGGAAACATTATAGCAATATATATTTCATCATTTATGAAGTAGTTATATCAATTTTCACGGGAATGAAATACAATAATTCATCTTTGTTATATGGATATTGGATAAAATACGAAGTTTATTATCGCGGGAATGATATACAATAATTTATCATTATCATATCGGAAAAAATATATAGAAAAATGAATTTCATTATTTATGAAGACAATCATTGCGGAAAAAAATCAAAGATATACAGAAGTTATTGTTATTTGTAACAGGCATCACCTGTCAATCAATGGTCATGTGTGAAACTGGTTCAGATGACGCGTGGCCAAAGCCATACCTAAATACGTGTCAATCACATCACACGTGGACAAAATCCCTACCTTCATTCGGTGTGTTCTCCTTTCTCCCACTTTTTAAAAAGACCATAGAGGCAGTAATGTTGTGATAGCAGTTATAGTCTGTTTCATATATATTTTACCTGGTTTTTACCTGTGTTCTCCCACATTAACTGTATCATTCATTCATTTTTTATTAACCAAAAGCCTTATATGTACATACATATATACATATAACATATATACATATAATAATATATATACGTATACATACATATATAGATATAACATTATCTAAACATAAGTATAGACAGGAGAGTGACACCGCATTATACATAAAACACCGTTCAATAATGACAATTACAGTTATGAAACACCATAATACATAAACCTATAAGTATCGCCTCTCGAATTCCAATATAGATATTTACCTAAATTGGATAGCTCTCTAACATTATTTATACTAAGTTGTTGTATTATTTTTAAAAATTGGTTTTTTTTGTAATAGTATTTTTCAATTAATCTGTGCCTCAAATCGCTATTAAATGGACAAATCAAAATAAAATGAAACTCGTCTTCTCTCAAATTACATTTGTCACAAATCCTGTTTCTCCGTATGATCTGATGATGTCTACACTGTTGGCTAAATGAAATAGGTGTGCACAGATGTGTAACTTCATGATTTCCATCAGCTTTACAAAAGAAATCACTGGTAATTACATACACATGTTCTGATTGTTTCATGTAAGGAAAAAGTGAAATTACACCGTTAGATAAAGGATAAAATTTAGGATTTGAAAATAGTAATTTTGCCCATTTTTGTAAGGTTATTTCCATTACTTTTAAGCACACTCAGCTGCATGGAGGCCTTTCTACATAAATTTGATAGGACCTATATGAGTGTGAAACTTTAAATCACTATCAATTTCTACTCCTAGTAGCTTAACACTGTTCTCTGCTGCAATTTGAAAGAACTTATTTGCTCCTGGGATTTCTTCCCTATATAAATGGCCTGGAATTTGTCTGGATTGGCCTGCATGCCGTTGTTTGAAAACCATTTAACTAAAAGGTTGCCTTCCTACGGTTTCTAAAACTTCTCTGAGGTTGGGATCAGTGCTATCCCTTATATAGGCCTAAGACATGGTGTTGTCATCTGCGTAGTTGTATAGAGAAACAAATTTTAAAACAGTGAAGATGTCATTTAAAAAAATATCAAAAATTAGAGGTCCAACTATTGAACCTTGGGGGACCCCCTTCCTTAACCACTCCCAGTCGCTGACCATGGGGCCGAGCTACTCCAATCTTAGAGTTTTTACACTGCGAGAAACTTTTGACATGCGCCATGCAAGTTAACAGTCGGCAAAATAATATCCGATAGAAAAGAAAAAAAGCCGACCAGCGGCCTTTTATGTTATAGGTCTGAAAAAGGAGTAGAGGCCGAGCCTGACCAGCTTCTGTCTGTTACGTATACTGAGGTAGCTAGAACTAAAACTCTACAAAATTCTACAAGCTACTCAAATTTTGCCCATTACAGAAGTGTATTTACTAGTTTAATATACCAGTTCATGTACCAGAACAAAGTAAAAGAGTATTCAAAATACCCGAACCCGCTCTTCGGTGTTCTTATGAATCGATTTCCTACAAAGGTAATTACTGTTAATATTGTGATATGGACTTTTCTTATGTTTCAAAAGGAGTTACCTCCCCTTAAAACTTCTCCTATTTTGAAAACATAAAAGACAACGTTTGGAAAATTACGAGGGAGAGAAAGAAAGAGACAAAAACAAATTTTAAAACAGGGCTGGTGTGTACATTTGTCAAGCACCTTCTGCAAAGCGAGCTGCAAGTTAACATGGTCGTGTAATGTTCAGAGCACACGAGTAGGTAAAACTATATATGCATCTAATTTCCTCATTGACTATGTTACATCTGCATCTGGCATGTAAATAACGTTAGACAGAATTTCCTCTGGCCCTAACACCTCCAGACTGAGACATTTTGACAAATACATCTATTTTTTGGAAGGATGTGTATTGTTTTAATAAGTATTTTTTTTTTTAATTATTACCATCTGTTTAAAACAGAACACCAATGAAAAATAACTTTATCTTAAACAGGTTGGGAACAACGGCGCATCCATATGGGTGTAATAATCCTGCATTCGGGTAACAGTTACCCATTTCAGTAATAATTTTATTACTGAAATGGGTAATAAAGGGAAATCAAAACACACAAATTTCTTTTACACATTATGAACAAAAAAAGGGCGTCATTCTTTCAACCTAATCAAATAAAAAATACAATGAGGTACAATTGTGTACAAAAATATGTAAATTCAGTTGTCTAAATTTTTGTGAAAATGACATTTTTTTTGCTCCAAGTGTTTAAAAGAACTTTGTGTGTTTTTATTTCACTTTATTCCCCATTTCAGTAATAAAATTGTTACTAAAATGGGTAACTGTTACCCAAATGCAGGATTATAATACCCATATGCGCCATTGTGCCCAATCTGTTAAAAACTGATTATTGAGAGCTGTTTGGAAATTTTGAAAAGGTAATTCGTTGTGCATTGTATACAAAAGTTGGAGTTTCTGTGTTTTTTCGATTTGAAAGAGTTTCTAGACCAGATTCAAAATGTAAATTTTCATTTCTGGCACATAAAGAAGTCCAGAGTTAGTATACAAAATAGGAATAGCTTCTCTTTGGGCTTTATCTAACATTATTTTGTTTCAAATGTTATGAAACCATCCCACAATTCACAAGCATATTCTAAAACTGGTAAAATAAAGGATTTATAAAATCTTTAAAAGATTATCTTGATTCAATAAGCATTTTAGTCTACGTAAGACATTGATTTTTTTCAAACTGAAGTATATATTGCACAAATATGCCATTGAATTAAAAATTACACCTAAATGTTTATGATGATCAGTAAAATTAAAAAATCACCATTAAATTCTAATTCTAAATCTTCATCAATTTCAACTAAGTTTGAAACAAAACTTACCTCAGTTTTTTCTGGGTTGAATGGTACTAACCAAGTTTGGGACCATGCATTAAGAGACTCGAGATCTCTATTCAGAACCGTTTGGATTTGTAGACACAAAGATGATGATTTTAACAAAGAAGTATCGTTTGCAAAAAGAAAAGCGGTTGATTAAAAAATATCATCAATATCATCAATATAGATAAGAATCAAAAGAGGTCCAAGAATCGAACCCTGAGGATCACCTGCTTCAATGAAACCTAAGTGGGAGTAAGAATTATTCAAAAAGACTCTCTGGTGCCTCTGATTAATTTTCCAACCATTGATAAAATTCTCTTGAAATTCCATAATTTTTTACCTTAATCATCAAACCCGATCAAAGGCATTAGAAATATCACAGAATATCATACATACGTGTAACCTGCATGCCATTTCATTGATTGATGCTTTGATTAGTACACCACCAAGTGGTATCGGAAGATATAAAAATAACTATAATAACCCTCATTTAACGCTGGGAAATACGTTTAAATCACTACTTCAGAAGGTGTTTTTTCAGCTAAGTAAAAAAATAAGTTTTGATTATCTCCCCTTAGCTTGGACATAGCTACTATCTGTCAAATTGTTTAAATCTGGTGTCAGGACCAGGGGAAACTCAGGCTAGCATTTAAATTCATAATGTAAGAAAATGAAATTTGGATAAGGTAATGACCGAAATGTGCCGAAATGAAGTTGAATGACTGAAATGGAGAAATTAAACACTGAAATGGACCTCAAATCTACACCATTCTTATTGATATTGTTGATGTAATGGTCCAAATAATAGAAAGTTGAGTCTAAAGTGCTTATCAATAAATATTTTGTTGGGTGCCAAATGTAACGAGAGCGCAGAAATGCACGACCAGACCGGGGTTCGAACCCGAGACCCTCCAAATTCAGGAAGGACTCTCTTACCAATTGAGCTACCCGACCAACGGCAATCGACCTAGTCCAGTTCTGCTACACCTGGCTGGTCCACTGAACAGTCATAGTACAAATGATGAAGCCAGTTTGAATATTGTTTTTCTCTTTCAGTTACAGTATCATTATCTTTCACATTATTAATTCATCTTTTGTCATGGTAGTTAAATTTGTATAGTTCTGTAAATTAAGAAATACGTAATAACGACTAATAATGTTGATTCATGAATAACAGGCATAGTCCAATCCATGCTTGCCACTTCTCCCTATTACGGAGAGACTCCAGATTTTGGACTCTTAAATTTAGCATTTTTAACCAGTAAAATTGCTTAACTATTCCTAATAATAATTATTTTAAGATCCGTTGATTTCATCTGGAAGAAGAATTCAAAATATTTCATTTTCTAAGGTTATTTTGTATCAAGGGAGTAGTACACACATTATATTTATGTTTTAATTTTGAACATGCAAAATTTCCCCCATGTTAATTAAAAAAAAGTTGGCAAGTACACTTGTATACGATAATTCCTGCAAGACACATAAGTAATTTACTTAAGGGGGCCGCGGTGGCCAAGTGGTTAAGGCGTCTGACATTCTGCTACCACTAGCCCTCCACCACTGGGTCACGGGTTTGATACCTCCGTGGGGCAGTCGCCAGGTACTGGCCGTTGGTAGATTCCAGGAATTTCGGCTTTCCTCCACCACCGAAACCTGGCACGTCCTTAACTGACCATAGCTTTTTAGCTCACCTGGCCCAAAGGGCCAAGTGAGCTTATGGCATGGTGCGGCGTCCGTCCGGCGTCAACTTTTTACTTTAAACAACTTCTTCTGAATAACCGAGAGGCCTTGGGTGATGATATTTGGCCAGTAACATGCTGGGATGAAGGGCTACCAAGTTAATTCAAATAAATGACCTTAACTTTTATTCAAGGTCACAGGGGTCAAATATGTTAAAAACATTTAAACAATTTCTTCTGAATAACCAAGAGGCCTAGGATGATGATAGTTGGCCAGTAACATGCTGGGATGAAGGGCTACCAAGTTAATTCAAATAAATGACCTTAACTTTTATTCAAGGTCACAGGGGTCAAATATGTTAAAAACATTTAAACAATTTCTTCTGAATAACCAAGAGGCCTAGGATAATGCCAGTAACATGCTGGGATGAAGGACTACCAAGTGAATGACCTTCGCCAATATTCAAGGTCACAGTGGTCAATATATGTTTAAATCTTTAAATGATTTGTTCTGTATAACCAAAAGGTCCAGGGTAATGATATTTTTCCAGAAGCATGCTGAGTTGGAAGACTTTAAACTCTTTTCAACCTAATATTATAATGTCCTTGTTCGACCTTCAAAGTCACAGGTGTCATATGTTTAAATCTTTTAATAGGTTCTTATGAATGAAACACTGATATTTTGCCTGTAGCTGTATTTTAGTCCACTTTTAAGATTACAAGTGTGAGATTAATACCAGGTGAGCGATGCAGGCCCATTGGGCCTCTTGTTATAGGACATAAAACAAAAACAAACCAAACCAAAATCTATGTAACTTAGATAAGATAGGTGCATATGCATGTTATTATGTGATCAATTGCTAGTCTTGCATGAATAGGATTTAAAAGAAAATTATAGTTATTTGGTATAAATAGAAAGCGCGAATGCATAGATAAGATAATAAAATAAGATTAGCACTATAAATTGCAGATAACAAAACTTAAAAATAAATACTATTTCACTATTGCACTCAAAATTTGGTAGTGTCAGAATGATTTACTATAATTAAGACAGAACTTGTTTGGTTTATTTATTTTGCTGTAATATTATTGGTCAATACTTCGGTATTTTTCTAAACACATGAAAACAAGACAAATTCTATTGAAATTCTTACATATGTACGTACAGGAAGCCAACAGATTGTAATATTTGGTTGCAGTCAGACACCGTAACAACATTGTGAAATCATGGATTTCAATGGGATACCTCACGGTCATGGCTACCCAACCCCTCCACCAATGGGCGGTCCCGCCGACGTAATGGGACATGGAGGAGACCCAATGATGGCCCCAGGGATGCTGGAGGAACACTTCCAACCAACTCCTCATGTAATTATAACAAATATAATGTACAACATGAACTTTGTGTATCAATAATCAATTATTTCATATGCAGGTCATGATCATGATTGAACAGTTTGTATATAACCAACTGTGAGTGTCATTTTATTGAATCATCTACATGTGCTTGTAATGCACATATATTTGTTTAATGAGTATACCCCCCACCCCTCCGCAACAAAGTTAGGGGCTGGTATACTGGAATCAGTCTGTCTGTCCATCCATCTGTCTGTCTGTAGACAATAAATTTGTGTCTGTCCATCCGTCTGTCTAGACAATAAATTTATCATATGTACCTCCTTATACACCTCCTAGGTTTATGCATGGATTTTGATGAAACTTTGCACACACGTTAAGCCTCAAATGAACTTGTATCTCCCTGAACGCCATTTTGTTCATTCAATATTTATCAGAGTTATGGCCCTGAACCTCTGCAGACAATACATTACGTTACTGAAATGGCTAATTATCTCAGAAACTGTTGGTATTTTGTATGCATAGGATACATGGAATGTTGTAGGCGCTTCTGAGGGGTCAAAGGTCACAAATTGTTTACTTAGTGAAATGCCTAAATTTTTCAGAAAAAGTAGGTATTTTGTATACACATGTACAGTGGAATATTGTAGGGATTAATGTAAGTTATTCTACTGACAAACTTCTGAGGTCTTGGGATCAAAGGTCACAGATGAATTTATTACGTTACTGAAATGGCTAATTATCTCAGAAACGTTAGGTATTTTGTATACACATATACATTTGAATACTGTACATGTAGGTACATAATGTATTAATGCAAGCTACTCTACTGACAACTTCCTAGGTCATGGGGTCAAAGGTTATAGATCATGAATGAATTACATTACTGAAAAAGCCAATTATCTTGGAAATGGTAGATATTTTGTATACGCATATACATTACAGTATCATAGCCAATTGTGCAGGCTACACTGTGACAAACTTCTGAGGTCATTAGGTCAAAGGTCACAGGTCATGGATGCATATTGTTACTGAAATGGCTAATTACTGCAGCAATGGTAGGTATTTTGTATACACATATCTTGGAGCATTGATGCAAGCCAAATTGTGACAAAATTCTGAGGTCATTGGGTCAAAGGTCACAGCAGCGGTGTTTGTCTTTTCTATTGGTCTGTCGGTACGACATCTGAGGTTAAACTTTTTCATGACCGTTGATCTTTCTATTTATTCTTTCACTTGTTTACTTGGGTCAATTTGATTATGTAATTTCTAGATCTATAATCCATTTTATATAATGAGTAATTTAATTCATTCTCAGCAGCCTCATCATCAGTTAAGATATGCCTTTCCATTCACTCTGTGTGATGATCATATATTAATGTGTTATGTTTCCCAATGATAATATTTTATATAGTATGAATATGCTTTGAACTCAGATTTCGTCTAATTAATGTACAGGACAACAGTATGTACCAGCCAGGGCCGTCACACCATGATATTGGCCCCTACTCAGAGCTCCAGAGCATCCTAGTGGATGGAGGAGATAGGTTTGGTGTTTCACACTTGTGCTTTGACACTCAGGACCTTCTGTGGATGGGAAACCAAGGGGTAAGTTTTAAAAAGTGACGCCAGTGTTTTGTAGGAATGTTTTAATTGGTCTCTACCAAGAATTTCAAGCACAATGTTAAATATTATATACCCCTTGTTATCATCTCTGGATGTCAAACTTTCCTGAAAACCTCACTCAGCATCACTTTTACTGGTTAATATCACACCCTACACATCGTCACAAAAGTCCATGATCAGATAATATTGTAGGATAAGGTATATGTGATCAAATCAAAAGATACATGTGGATGACATTAGTATTTTCAGGCAATGGTATTTGACTTTTCTCCATTATCTGTTTTTATGTGATAAAATATCCATGATGCTCTTGTGATAGCAGGTATTATTTATGTTCCCTGGGTATATCAAGAAATGGGACATCCCTGTTATAGATATAGAGGTATTGTTATGCAAGGTTTTTTTCATTAGAACATGTCAAATGTTTGCATTTGTTTTATATTTTTTTTTTCTTTTTCCCAGGGTCATGTGACATCCTACTATGGTACAGAGCTCCAGAAGTACACTTCGTTTCAAATCCACAATTCCGAGGATATTCGACAGATCCTTCCTGTTGAGCGTGGCATCTTGTCCCTTACCCAGAGCAGTCTTCGTTGCTCACTCAGGCGCGGCCTATCTGTATTTACGTATACGTAAGATAACATTTATACAAAATTAATTTTTTCAGCTCTGTCAACTGCTGGTTATTATTTTGTTTGGAAAAATTAAATAAAAAACAGAAAAACTGATTACTTAACAGAAGAATTTAATCTTTAATGATAAAGTTTTGTGTTTTGCAAAAAGAAAATAAGTTACTATGTAGTATATTTTTCCATTTTCGATGTTGAGACTCTCACTTTCATCAGGATTTTGTACATGTAAAGTATGTTGAAAATATTTAGTGAAAGCAGCTTATGATAATATTTTATTCAACTCTGTTTAAAAATTAGGCCCGTATCAAAACATTCTAATCCGGAAATATATACTCTTATCAATGTCTGAGATGTAAATAATTCTCCTTTTTTTTGACGATTTTATTTTTTCAGTGGTGCCCATATGCATAACATGCAATGTATGCTGATGACCAATAACCATTCTGTACTGATCGGTGGCCATCAAACCAAGGCTCTCCAGTTAGATCTTGAGATGCTCAAGGAAATCAGAACGGTATACATCACTCATAAAATATCTCACTTGTCTGAAGTTTTTATTCCAGAAATAAAATGTATCCTATATATTATATTGAAGATATTGTTGAATAGTAACAGTAGCACAAAGAAACCTGAAGGATTGATAGAAGATCCCATAAATTATGTTCAAAGATGTTTATGTTACCTGTCTGATGCTACCTGTAAAATACCTGTATGTAATGTCATTGTTTATTGTTTGTTTATTCTTTATTCAACTTGAAGCCTTACAGCTCTTAAGCATACACGACAACGTATAATTGATACATCAGTGATATGAAATACCAAATAATAATAACATCATGAATGAAACATAATCTTGTACATCGCATATATATAGTACAGTACATTTCACCTAATATCACGTCTGTTAATGTCACTTTTCGGTTATTATCATGTTTTTTTGATGCACCGTTTTTCCTGCTATATAATCTATGCAATTCAATCACCTATAAATTTACCTATAAATTGACAGTATAATTCTTTAAATTATTATAAAGCACAAGATAAATGAATTACCAGAAGATGGACAGCTCTTTTATAATTTCCTCACCTAAGTGTACTGTGGCTATTGGAAAACAGATGAGGTGATAACATTTTCTTAGCATAATATCAACTGGGGCTCAATAAAGAATATGTTAATTAGAAAAACAAAAAACAGGCATACAATTTGTATACAGTGGCTGTGGTGTAGTCAGGGGATGGACAAAATAATATGTGTAAACCTGGAGATAAACAAGTACTCATATGTTATCAATCAGAGTGAGAGAAAACACTCACACATAGTACTACCAGACCAAGTCGGTGTTGTTGTAAGCACCTGTTCAGGAATTAGAAAACACATTGTGCACTGTGTCTCATACATGTATACAGATAATGTGTAAAAATAGCTGTCTTTTAACAAGCGTTTTCTTGTCACCCAGGACACCTCAACTCCAAGGTGTGAAATTGTCGACACAGCTATAGACTCGCACAATTAACAGACATGTAAAATCTGGTTAAATAGCTGTCATATGTTGAAGCCAGACATATAATTAGCGTTCACAGAACTATTGATTCAGTGTTTATCTGTTGTGTAGAAGTAAGAGTTTTATATTTGCAGATTGACATACCAGAGCCAGGATGTGCTATCTTTAGAAGTTCTAATAAGTTCATATGTGCTGGCGACACCGGCGGTAAGGTGAGTTCAACAGCTGCTATGTGGTGGGGCCCAAAAGGGAAAGTTAACCAAAATTTCAAAAATCTTCTTCTCCAGACTCATGATCAGGTGTACTGCAGTCAATTTCTCTGCAAATTGGATGGAAAGATCATTAGGGGCTTTATTTAAAGTGTAAATTTCAGTACCCCTGGTCATCCAATCTCCCTAGCTCAGGGAGGGGGTAAAATTTACTATAGTTTATATGGAGAAATAACACTTTAAAGCTGACAGTGCAAGTTAAAAAAGTTTTCAATGGAGATTTTTTAAGATTTTTTTTTTCTTTTTTTCTTTCTGGTTTTGAGATCTTCCCCAGTGACAATCTCTTGTCATTCTCATTTTAGAATGTACTTGCTTGGTAATAACGCGTATGGGTCTCTCTAGGTATGAAAAGTGCATTACCGTTCAAACTGGTTATCATTTGTTCAATGTGTGTGCAAGGTGACACTACTATATTATATAAATAGAACCCTTTCACGATTTTGATCCAGCATATTTTATCAGAACAGTTGAATAAAATAGAAATGGAACACATCAAAGAATACAATTTATCTAAGAAAAGTGTGGAAATAAGTGGGTCATCCGATCTCCTTTGTGGAGGGGGGTAAAGGTTACTACAGTTCATATAAGGAAATAACACTTTTTTGGCAGGGGTNGGGGGGGGGTCAAGTTTACTACAGTTCATATCAGGAAATAACACTTTTGAGCATATTTTGTCCATTTACAGTAGGGAATAATTGTGATGATATGGCAATTAGGTGATATGAGAAAATGTTATCTGTCCTTGCCCTAGAGGCTAGGGAATGGGGGCCAAGAAGACTAGTTTGATCCTTTGATATACATCAAAAGAATCTCGCGGTCACGTAACGGTAAAAATTGACAGGCATTGAAGTCGTGCGTCTCTCCTTTGTAATCTTCAAAGGACAGGTATCAGCCTATAGCGATTGGTGAGTTTCTTTTACCTGAGACCAATCAAACAGCTATCTTCGTGCCTTCAATTTCGCTATGACATATTCCAGGGGTGCAGAGAGCAAAAGTGAACGTAACCCCTGGATATCGAGGATGTAGGATATGTAGATTTCTTGTGACCTTAACCTTGTCATTGTATATAGGTGACCTTGTATGACCCCAACACCATGAATGCCGAACATGTACTGGATGCTCATACCGGGACATTGTCTGACTTTGATGTCCAGGGCAATCTGCTTGTCACCTGTGGCTTTTCCACTCGGTAAGTGCGCTTTATGGGTCGGTATTACAGATTTTTTGGTGCACCTCTACAATTACTGTATAAAAATCAGTTATGCCACATACAGTTCACATTCCTGCAGATTTATTAAAGGTTCTGCAGAAATAAACGTATAGGAAGGTATAGGGAGAAGGAAGGCTGTAATTTTAACCCCCACCACACACAAATACTCGTATTGACTTGACTCGACCAACTATATATTGTAATTCAAACCCCTCTTGTAATACACCTATTTAAATTCAAAGGCTGGAATAGTTCATTATAAAATGCCAGGGGTGAATGAGTTAAACTGCTGTGTAGTTGACACAATAAATTGAAAAATAAATCAACATTCTGTAATTACTTATCATAAGGATGTCATTGATTTCTTGTCTTTCAACCGACACCATGATCTTTTAATGGTATTTTTCATACAATAATGTAAAACACAGGGATTAACGCTTTTGAATCGAAGATCCTAATTCATAAGTGAAAGACATACCTATAGCACATTTTGTTTATGATATTATTTCAGACTGAATAATATGACTGCGGACCGCTTCCTGATGGTATATGATATGCGAGTGATGAGGGCAATGACTCCTATACAAGTTGTCATAGATCCCATGTTTCTCAAGTTCATTCCTTCATTTAGTAACCGAATAGCCCTCGTGTCACAGGTAAATATTGTACAATTCTGAAAGTTTTACTAGCATGCATGCTGTGATATATATATTTACCAAAGAAAATATTCACCTCTGTCAATATCACTGCATATTCGACAAGTATAAAAAAAGTCCGTAAATGTTTTATCACAAAAAGAAAAATTCCTAGGAGTGTTCCTAACTTTTATATTTAGAACATGGAAATCATCTGATTTTGGTAAAATTTGGTGATTATGGTATGAATACTCTCAGCCAATCAGAAACAATTTATTTTATAAGTTATAAATACAGTACGATACAAAACCCTATAACAAAGGTTTTATCTATGCTGTACTTATTTGTTGGCTCAACCTAGGTTTGCTGTTGCCAACAGCTCTTGAATAACCAGGTTCTACTTGCATTATCCTGTCTTTCATAAAACCTGGACAAGTTATAAGGAGTGTCTCTTGTTACAAGGGGTGTCACAATACGCCAAGAGTGTATCCCGATAGATTGCAATGCAGAATGAATATATTGCGATACGTATCCCGATATATATATTGTCATAGGAAAGATGTGCTCGATTTTATAATGAGTTGTTGTCAGAATGTTATCAAACTTAATCACATGTAATATGGATCACAGGAATTTAAGATTTTTGTCAAACCAACCATCGATTACAAAATTTGAACTAATTCCCACCACTATTAAAAGTCTGTTTTATGCTTATTAGCATATCTGTAAGAATTTGTAGTAATTTGCAAAGTTAAAACACCAAGCAGAATGAGATACATAAAAATAAGCTTTTAAAGAAATTATTGTGGTACAATACGATATACCTGTGTATTGCGATATACCTGTTTTCCGATATATTGTGACAGCCCTACTTGTTACAATACAGTTTCTGTATGGATGGGTTTGTGTTGCAGGCAGGACAATTCCAGGTGATTGAGACGACAGCCATGACTCCCTCAGCTTTGATGATGTATCCCATCAACACCCAGGGTTACATCACTAGCTTTGATATCTCTTCTTCTTGCCAGGCCCTTGCCTTCGGCGACACCGGCGGTAAGCTTACGATAAAAAAAATCAGATTTGATGTTGCTTTAAAGAAAATATATAAAACCACAATAAAATAGTTGGTTTGTAAATTAAATACAGATTGGTAAATATTTGTTAACTTGGATATGTGATCAAGGTACTTTTTGTTAATTATAAAAAAGGGTTAAGTCAAGAAAATGAGGCGTGTTTCAAGTTACACTTTTGTTCCCTGTAGGTTATCTGCACCTATTTGCGACAGGAGAGCAAGCGACCTTCAACACCTATCACCATCCCCCCGAGTTTGCTGACCATGTGAGATTGATAGACAATATGTGTATATGACACAGGCAAAATTCCTTTGTCAAATTTAGGTCAAATTTTCAGGTCAATCAATCTGACCTGAAAAGAGCAAAAAAAAAAAAATTCACTTGAAATTGGCATGAACAATTCTGTATGTCAATTTCAGATAAAAATTCAGGTAAATTTTTGCTATCATGGTGATTTTGTCAGGTCAATTTCTGGTTAATTTTTCACCTGAAATCGGCTTTTCTTACTCTTTTCAGGTCAAAGTGACTTAAAATTTAATCTCAAATTGGCATGAAATTTGACATGAATTGACATGAATTTTTTTTCATGTCAATTTGACCTGAAATTGACATTAAACTGACCTAGAAAAAAAAATGTGAAATTGACATGCATATAACTAGAATTTGACCAGTCATATTTTTTTCTTGTCAAATTTACTTAAAAATAATTTTGCCTGTGTAGGGACATTCTGACAGGTGGTCAGATTATCCAACA
The DNA here is from genome assembly GCF_002113885.1 of Mizuhopecten yessoensis. Classification (NCBI taxonomy): domain Eukaryota; kingdom Metazoa; phylum Mollusca; class Bivalvia; order Pectinida; family Pectinidae; genus Mizuhopecten; species Mizuhopecten yessoensis. The sequence continues at coordinate 1,385,795 of NW_018408852.1, read as the reverse complement.
TCTTTGCCAAGCTTTTTACCCCTGGTTCGTAAGGGTTTAATCCTAACCCATTTTGACAGAGCAGGTCAGAATTATTCCTGAAAATCTGCCAAAGGTTTTATTAGCAATCTGTATATATATGATATAGGAAAATTCTGACTGAGGGGGAATGTTTAATCCTGTGTATCTGGTAAAGATTTACTTTTGAACACAGTTAATCGTGTTCAATTGCTAAACGATATACTAATATCAAATTTCAAATAAGTATTTTTGATCTGAGGGTGATAGTTTTTATCTTTTAGGCGTGCATATTTTGGTTGGTGTTCCAATTGAAGAATTTCAGGTGTATAGCTGTACCACTTCAAAATGATACTGATCCCAACTAGGCTTAGTCTTTGGGTCATAACATGGAATTGATTGAGTTTCCACCCGTTAGTATTATATATACAGTTAATGTCTATGAAGGAAAAACAAAGTCAAGCAACTAGGATTGGCTCCAGGGTCCAGCCCCACCCTTGGAAGGATCTGCTTTACGTCTTGCTTGGTATTTCAAACAATATCAGTTCACCAATATCATTTTATTTGTCAGCTGGAGCCTCTGCAGCATATTTCTATCACAGATGAGATGACACCGTTGTCTATCATCCCAATGGTCTACCCTACCAATGGAACTCTGCTGTCAGAATGGCCCGACCACCTGTGTGAGAGGGCTTACAGGTGAGCGAAATGTTGATTATTCCGACAAATAGGTATTTACTAACCCTAGGTGATCATGAGATGGAAGTGACACTTCAAGGTAAAATGTTAATTAAACTGGTAGGTATACAGTGTTGCTTAATTATTCATGTTTTTAATTAAATCTTATCAGTTTATGTCAATGACAGGGGGGTGTAGACCCAACATCCCTGCAAGGAAGTCAGTTCCATAGTGGCGGTAGGGATCCTGGTTTATGTTTATGTTTATCCCTTTCACCACTGTGGACCAAAATGGACTCATCTAGATAAATGTATGGTAGAGTCTACTAAAGTTACCTAGGGGTGAAAGGGTTATGTCAATGTTTTAATCAAATATAAAATATAGATACCATAGTAATATGTTGTTATATAGTTGATGTAGTGTTAACATATTATTTGTTGACTATTAGTATGCAAGACAGTACTAGTGTTTGTTCCATTTTTTTTTTAAAAGTTAGGTTACGAACAGGCATTAACATAAATTTCATCAACCATATATTTCTTAATTTTTTTTATGAAAGGCTGATTTTCAATAAATTAATGACTTGAGCCTATTCTTTTTATTTTTGTCACAGAAAGCCAAGGAAAATTGACCCCGAAATATTGCGTTCCATGAAAATCCAACACAATGTTGGTTATGCTAAAAACCTCGGGAAGGAGTGTCGGAATCAAACCCCATACTTGATGAAGACCGAAAAGAAGAAAGGAAAATCTGGTGTCCCTGAATCACCAGTAGGTCGAGGTAAAAGGTCACAAAATAAGGTCAAGGAGGTTTAAAAGATCGATAATAATTTCCAGCTTTACCAAAATGTTACAGAAGTATGTCCAAAAATCAATACAAGAAGGAGGATATGATCATTTTTCCGCAGAATTATCACTAGAAATGTAGAATGGATGACAGACAAACTGCTGAAACATCGTGTAGCCCTTTCTGACTTTATATCAGTGCTCAATGTGATTGTATTGTAAATTGTACTTGCTATATTTCCAAAGTCAATAATGCAGTTAGTCACTAATGGTCGGTTGAGACATATAATATGGCTATGAACCCCTTTGATATTTGTTCTGTTGGTAAGATTTTATTGATACTTGGATGTAAATGATACCTTGGTGGTGAATAAGGACGTGTAATTTAATCTGATCCCGTTATATCCACAAAAATGACCATGACTTCTGACCTTCTGAGCTGTAACTTCAGTTCTGTTCGACTTATTTCGTTAATACTTTTGGTACGTGGTACTTGTCCTGGTCATATATGACATTCATGTGTAATCCTCATTAGTCATATTCCAAAGTTCAGGATGATCGCTTTGTCTTCTACTCCGTGATTATTGTGGAACTATGAAATGATATGGTCAGACAGACTGCAGGTGCACACTTATAATTATCAGTGTTCTTGTTGATAAACAGGTGAAGTTTTCTGACATTTGAATGCCTTCTTGTCTACTACCTAACATCATCCTTGCTACTCCAGGGTTTACACTCACTTACACTCTCTGCACCCCTGGGATATGTCATAGCAAAATCAAAGGCTCATGATCAGTGTGAACCATGTTTTCGATGAGATGAGAAGACTAGTTTGATCCTTTGATGTACACTAAAAGAATCTGTTGGTCGGATTATGGTAAAATTGACTGACTTTGAAGTCGGGTGTCGCTTCTCTGTAATCTTCAAAGGACAGGTATCAGCCTTAGTGATTGGTCAGTTTTTGTTTTTTTTTACCTGAGACCAAGAAAATTGCTAGTCATGATCAAGTGACTTCAATTTTGCTATAACATATTCCAATGGCATATAGAGAGCAAAAGTGGACGTAACCCCTGGAGTATCAAGGATGACTACCTACCTTCTCCAGCATTGTCAGTAACAATACTTGTGTGTAGGAGTTGGTCAATTGATAATACAAGTTGTCTATAATAGTGGTCACAGGCCGATATAGAGTTAGATACCCGTTGAATGTTAACAGATGTAAAAAAAACAAATATCCACAGTAACAAAAACATGGATAAATCGTAACTTAATTTTTCCATCATTTGCTTACAAATTATTTATTTCTGTTTGAACAGGTGACGATCCCTTCCCTGTGGTTCCCAAACGCTTTAGAAAAGTGGATCTGAAGTACTCTAAACTTGGTCTTGAGGATTTTGACTTCAGACTTTACAACAAAACACATTTTGCTGGACTGGAAACACATATTCCTAATGCATACTGCAACTGTATGCTCCAGGTATGGTCATTCTGCCATTATAAATATTTACAACAATAGATAAATTCTTGATATTACTGAAATTAGTATGGTAAAAGTAGTATGCTTAAAGAGGATTTGTTTCAGGACCTCTTATGCACTTTACATTTGATGCTTAAGCTGTCACAATGAATAGCCCTAAATATACATGGCTGAATGGTAGAAAAAAAGTAAACTGTACATGTGACAGTGGACAACCACAGAAGGCAATAAATGTACATGTATGAAATCGAAAGCAATCAAGTTTCAAAGTAAGGTGTGGTACATATATATATATAGGTTTGTTGTACCTCTTTGACAAGTATATCACTGGGTTATGTAAATAAGATAATTGTGTTTTGAACATTTTCTGAGAAATTTAACCAAAAATAATGAAATGTATGTTGCAAGGTATAAGCTGTCAAATATTAAATGAAAGATACTGGTACCACATGACTTTTTGTAGTTAATGGTTTGAAGATAACATTCGAAGGTTAAGATTGAACATTTTATGTATGGCTGATAAATTAAAAGACAGTCATGGTTGAAATTTGAAGCCATTATAATTAAAAAGATTATACTGGATCAAATTTGTCAATAATTTTGATGATTTTTGTGAATGATTTTGATGAGTTTTGACAAGCTTTAATTTGTTGTAATATTTTTCAATATTGAAGTTTCATTTGTGCTATATGTTTGTGATTTTCTTTCCTTTCAGGTTCTGTACTTCATAGAGCCACTCCGATGTACCTTACTGAGTCATCTGTGTGAGAAAGAGTTCTGTTTGTCCTGTGAGCTAGGTTTCCTGTTCCAAATGCTGGACAAGCAGAAAGGCCAGGCATCTCAGGTAGACTTTTTGTGAGCAGCATGGCCATTCCAAACGTTCTGTTTAAAACACAATAAAATTGTTCACTGTTCAGACTGACAATACAATGTCAGTTGAGCCATTTTTTCTTTTATTAAAAAAAACAGATTTGCCTTGTTGTTCATCTTCCATCAATTTTTTTTTCTTTTTTTTTTTTTTCAGAAATGTACCAGGATTATTTTCCTGAAATTCAAATAAAACGTTGTATGCATTATTAAGAATTAAACTAACATGTTACTCTTGCTTTGCTGACTGTAAGAATTTTGAAATTACTAAGAATTATCCTCAACTTTGCAACTTGTGATCCAATTCTGTTCAGTATTTATAATCACTTTAATGACAATAAAGCTCCTAAACTGTATAGTAAAATTTCAAGTTGCAGTTACAACCTTTCAACATTCGTCTTTGGAGAAATTTGGTGATAAAATGTTTTCTCGATTCTTATATACTACATTGTTACACTCACCAGCTCGTCATAAAATCTATTTCAGGCTAGTAACTTCCTCCGTGCGTTCCGCACCATTCCGGAGGCTGCAGCTCTGGGATTGGTTCTGGCAGAGAACGAGGAAAATGAAGGCCACATCAACTTGTCTAGACTTATACAAAGCTGGCAGCGCTTTATGTTCCCACAAATTCACTCTGTAAGTCAATTGCCAGCTAAGTCATGTCTTATAAGTTTCGTAAAAAAAATCCCAGTTAATAAAATACTGAAATATGTTATCCATATTGAGGCGACCTGACATCAATTCCTTAACCTGAGTCTTGGACTTAGTTACGAGAGAAATACTTCCTGATCATTGTAAACTTTTTTTATTTAACAACAATTATGAAACAAGTTATTTCAACTTATATTCATCACTCTTGGCCCGGATGTTAGCGTGTGGGGAGTGTCTTAGTGTGGGAGGAAAACAGGTAACCTGGAGAAAACCCACGTGGTCAGGTAGGTGACCCCAACCTTTTCACGTCTGATCGGGGAATCGAACCTCGGCCGCCTTGGTGAAAGGCAAGTGCGCTATCCACTGCACCACCCGACCACACTTCCTGATCATCGCAAGAAGAGTTAAAATTAAATATTGACTCGCATTAAACTAAATTCCAATACCTCAATAAAAGTACATCAAACGTTTGAAATAGCATACAATGTTTTTTCTGCTAATCATAAATCAACAAAAGAGAATATCTAGCAAAATGGGGTTAAGAGAATATCTAGCAAAATGGGGTTTGCTTATAGTACTATAGTGATTAGCAGTTAAAGTGATTCTGTGCCATCAGGAAATTAACTTAGTTTAACTAGTTTATTCTGAACGCAGGCATATATCTACCTCTATATTCAGATCATAGTCCATATATATTTATTCATTTGATTAACAGTAAAATTAACTCTGTACCATCAGGAAATTCTCCAAAGAGTGCTAATTGATGATCCGAGAGAGGATGCTACAGAGGCAGCGAATAAAACGGAGGACGAAAAGTCCTCTGACAAACCCACAGAAACTACGCCACCAAAGTCAAGGAAGAAGAAGAAGAAGAAAGGGAAGAAGAAAGGAAAAGAGCCAACAGAGGAAGAAGATAAAGATCGATCAGGCTCCCAAGGGGATGAGAAGGAACTACAGGACGCATCTGTTGATGAGTTGTACGTTCCTTGCGCAGATCATCTTATTTCCAAATTATTTTTCTGGTAGTTTAGAATTAAAAGAGATGTAGATGATAATGTGTGTGGGTAACACCCCTGCAACAAGGTCAATTGGGGTTATGGAATGGTATAGTATAAGTTTGTCTGTCTGTCTGTCTCTATCTCTCTCTCTCTCTCTCTCTCTCTCTCTCTCTCGCTCTCGCTCTCGATCGAAGAAAAACAGTTTTTCCAACGAAAACTTTCTATGAAATAAGAGCGGCTGGTTCATCATGCAGTTGTGCCCTTTGTATACTAGGAAAATGGAAGTTCTTCTTTATTTGCATGATGAAGTGCATTATGGTTAAAAGTAAAGCATATTTACATTATTTGTTATAGCTTATATTATTTGATATGATCATACAGATGTATTTCTTTGACTCCGGTAGCAATGCAATAGCTTACCTGAAATTATTTATTCAGAAGCTGCGCTTTCTTACCATAGATCTGGTTAAGGCATATCCTTGTCCTGATAATGTATGTACCAGTATGTTTTTTACTGCACTTTATAACTATATCACCTTTAAATTTTGCCTTCCTTAATGAGAGTGAATTTACTCGGACAGCCTGATATTAATACACAACACACTATCTATAGTCCTACCATGTGTAGGGCCAACTAATGCTAGGCAAATGCGGAATTTTACAAGTTAAGGGCAAAAGTTTAAAGGGCGAAAGTTTGTGTCAGTATACGGTATTGTCAACAGTATAAAACACAAGTAGTGCTTTAATACTGATGATTTGAATTGTGTAATTACAATTCACTGATTTTATGCTTATTTTGAATTTACAGATATGACGAGACGTCAGTTCTCTCCAGTCTAATGCACCTGAAGATGGTGACCACATTGAAATGTCGGTGTGGCCTGGAGACGCAGAAGACTTCCGACAATGCTCTCATCAACCTCTGCTACCCTGACTGTTCTCCACCAGGTAACATAGTCAATATCTAAAGTAAAACATTTACGTGAAAAGTTTCTAATTTTACTTTACGGTGTACACACAGCACATAAACCACTACAGTCACGGTGTAACATGCCTAATAGGCCGCGGTGGTTAAGGTGTCTGACATTCTGCTACCATTAGTCCTCCACCACTGGGTCGCGGGTTCGAGATCTACGTCGGGCAGTCGCCAGGTACTGGCCGTTGGTCGGTTGTTTTTCTCCAGTAACTCCGGCTATTCCTCCACTACCAAAACCTGACACGTCCTTAAATGATCATAGCTGTTAATAGGACGTAAAACACAACCAAACAAACAAAAAGCTCTCCCCAAGGCAAATTAAAACTGGTCCGCGTTTAGAATATGTTGTAACTCAATACAGCATCGTTAACTTAGTATGTTAGGTCATGTTGTGATTGCACCTCAGTGTCCAAAATGATAACTTTAAAAATGAAGTATTAATTGTAACACTTGTATCTGAATTTTGCAGGTCCTAACAAGCCGCCAGTGATGTTCACGTTTGCCCAGGTGTTAAGGCATAGTATGATGATGGAGCAGACGACACAAGCCTGGTGTAACGAGTGTAGTCGCTACCAACCCCACGTACGTACTGTAGTCTCTAACAGATATATACTTACATTTTAAACATGGGGAAGATTGGCGAGAAACTTATTTTAGAATTCAATTTGAGTGTAGATGTTATATTAGGAGATGACACTGGGATTGTAATGAACCATTTTCTAATTAATGTTTAATTTCAAAAAGACTGAAAGAACTTGTATCTTTATTCTGAACTTTTGTGGAATACCCTGTTTAGCTTTAATGGTTCTTTATCCCTATGAGACAAGTAAAATTGATAAATGCTACATGAATTTGACTTAAGTTGTGATGTTTCCATCAATTTACATTAATCTTAGTTGTGTTTTTCAGTTTTTCAGTTCTTCAGCTCTATATCTCTTTGACATTATTTTTCAGACTCGGCTCAAGGTTATACAGAATCTTCCTGATATTTTGGCATTTAATTGTGGACTGGAAAATGTCAGAGATTTTGAATTTTGGCTTATTCAACAAATGGTAAGTTAAACATAGAAAAAGAGAATCAGTTTCACAGATGGATATGTTTATACATATATGCAGTATATCAATTATCAAAGATTTCTTCTCGAGTTATTTATAAGCTGTAAATGTAAAGAAATATATACCTCTTTCCAAAATTTAGATTTGAAATAATTTTTTAATCAAGATATAGAATGTGACACTTGCCCGGCCAGCTCTGTGTTAGATTTTGTTTTTTGTTTGAACAAGTTATTATTGTGTGATAATGTTTTCCTGTTTGTAGCTGATCCCATTAACTGAACTTTGGACAAAATCAGTTGCAGAAATATTGTGATCTAAAGAAAAAAATAAGCTATAAACTATAAAATTACAAAAAAAATGTAATTATGTATCTTCACAAGCTAACAAAGGATCGTAAATTTCATGGTTCTTAAATCTTTTATAGATCTATAATCTATATAACCTATTAATAAAATTACTCATTTGTGGATATTTTCACATTTTAGTTTCCACACCGCAAAAAATTCCATTTTCACAGTATATGGTATATTGTTTCAGAATAAATCTGGTATTTGTTATTATCCTGTTCTTGCTGTATGCTGTATGCTGTATGCTGTATATGTATGCTGTATGCTGTATATGTATGCTGTATGCTGGATATGTATGCTGTATGCTGGATATGTATGCTGTATGCTGTTTATGTATGCTGTATGCTGTGTGTGTATGCTGTATGCTGTATATGCATGCTGTATGCTGTATATGCATGCTGTATGCTGTATGCTGTCTATGTATGCTGTATGCTGTTTATGTATGCTGTATGCTGTACGCTGTATGCTGTATATGTATATGGATGCTGTATGCTGTATGCTGTCTATGTATGCTGTATGCTGTATATTTTTGTTGTATGTTGTATGCTGTATGTTGTCTGCTGTATGCTGTATATGTATACTGGATGCTGTATGCTGTATGCTGGATATGTATGCTGTATGCTGGATATGTATGCTGTATGCTGAATGCTGTATGCTGTATATGGATATGTATGCTGTATGCTGTCTGCTGTATATGTATGCTGTATGCTGTATGCTGTATGCTGTATATGTATTTGATCCTTGTTTTGGTGTTTGTAGTTGATCAAGCAACAGAGGGAGGAGTCTGGGGAGAGCCTGTCCAGTACAAACTCCTCCCCCCTCATGTCTAGCTCCTCCCAGGTCATGTGTCGCTACGGACGCTCCTGTACCCGAAAAGGATGTCGCTTCAAACACGAACCTGGCCATGGGTACGTAGGTCTTAAGTGCATTTCTATCGATGAGGGATGTCCGGTGAAAAAGTCACTGCTACAAAAAAAACGAACTCCCTAACTTTACTGATCCTTACTTCAGAACATATAATCACACAAAGATCAGTGTTTGTATGCGAGTTGCATTAGGGAAGAGAAAGAAAGAGAAAGAATCCTGTTAATTTTCAGCATTGTCCATCAAAGGTCAATGTCACTAACAAAAAGTGGAATTTGACAAAGCAAATGACCAGTCTTGGTGGTCATTTCAGAACAAACTACATAAATGTATTACACAAAGTTAAAACTTCATATGTGGGTTGTCTTAGAGAAGGAAAAGAACCATATTGATTTTGGTGATTGTTTGTCAAAAGTCAATTAATTGATTTTTTGTCAAGGTTCCAATTATAAAGAAAAGACTATCACACAAAAGTCCAGACTTTTATGTTGAATGCCCTAGGGGGGGAAAAAATTAAAAATCTAATTATTTTGGTTTTGGTTTGTGAAAGGTCAAGGTCAATGTTACTTTAATAAAAACAAAATTGTCCAGAACCTATCTTTCAGGTATTAAATGCATTTCATTGCAGATCTATAAATCTTATAATTATTTACAAAATTGTATACGTTTCATGAAGTATGTGTGTGTGTGTATATAATCACATTTACAGTGATTCATGATTTTATTGCAGAGATAAGGATAAGGAACCAGAAGAAGATATGAATTCAATCTGGATTCCCATGGGCCTCAAAGTGACGCTAACGAACGAAGGAAGGGTGGAATTAGTGGAAATTCCAGATGATGTATGTAATGATAGATTTACATATCAATATTTCATAATGTTTTTTTGAATTATTAAACTGAAATGAAATGTATGTATTATGCTAGATTCAATTCTCCAAATATATTATTGAGCATAATTACTTGCTGAAGGAATGTTTGTCTAGCTAATATGGGTACATTTAAATCCAGGTCATTTTAGTCAAATATGAAAAATGGTTGGCTTTTCTGCTAAAACATGAATTACAAAGTAATCGAGGATCAAGACAGGTGACCATTGATGGCCTTACCAAGTTAAAGCCAATCAGAAAGCAGCATCCGACGTGTTAGGGTCCGACCCTGTTAATTCATTAACACACAACTCTTGTCCAACTAGTCTATGCATTTTGAACATGGTATATGTAGAAATGTCAAGCATGTGGCTGTTGAGAATCTAATCTTGACATCTGAAATATGTTAAAATAAAATAGTCACCTGACTTTACCAAATATTTCGTAAGTGAAGCAACTACCGCCCACAGTGTTTTAACAACAGCCCTTACTTTGGACCCATGTAGTTGACAGTTAAGTTAACCCACTACCTTAGTACAATCCAAATGTTGTGAGACCCTAACCATGCATTCATGTAATGAGGTTAAATTACAGTTGTGACGTCAATATCAAATTTGAGATTACTGGATTTTTTAAAAAGTTCTTACATTAGGCTAGCGGGTTTATATGTATTCCAGTTAAACCTAATACATTTTAGTCATATTCTTCCAAATGAAAGAAGATTGTAGAAAAGTTCATAACGTTTGTTAGAATACATTACTGTTCAATATTAAAGGACTATAGATCAGAACACAACACTGTATAATGTTAATTCACCCAAAAATTATGTCAATCTTTTCTGAGGACTAAATATTTTTTTATTCAAATTCAAAGGAAAACAAATTATGATACACCAAAAAGTATTTGATATTTCAAGAAGAATGTATTTGAAGAAATAACAATTTTTCGTTGAAACGTTTGTAATGTCTAATGTTTAAAAAAATGTTTTATGGACAGGAACCCTTGCCCAAGGAGGAAGACCCCAATGTCAAGTACTACGAACTTTACGCAACAGTGGCTCACATAAAGGACTCGCAGTCCGGCGGGAATCTGGTGACACACATCAATGTCGGAGAGACGTACCATTTCCGCAAGGAAAACGTCACCTGTACTCAGTGGTATCTCTACAACGACTTCTCTATCACACCTGTAGAAAAGGTAAGTAACCACGGCACTAAAGACAAGTACGCAGCGTAGAACATTGATGTTTGATCAGCATTTGTTATTACTTAAAATTCAATCATTAAAGTTTGTTTCACCTGATCTGCAGATAATCTGAAATAGCTCTATATCTTCTTTTTTTTAAATTGATCAAAACTTACATGTTTGATCAAAATTTTCAAAAACTACTTTTTTTTAAATGATGAACATAAATGAATTATAATTATAACAAAACATTTTGATAATTTTCCATCTTTAACTTCAAAGCTCAAATTCTTGAAGTTCTTGAACATCTTTTTTGACTGGGACATTACATATTTTGAGACATCATGAGTTCATGACTTTTACTGTGTTATTAAGTACTTGGAAGAAATTTACAAATTGATGCTTATGAAGGAGTCCTATACAGGTTTCTGCCTCTTTTCAACTTTCTGGGTGTTTTTTCCCCAGCATGAGGCAGTACAATTCAACCTTGACTGGAAGATTCCCTGTACAATTTACTTCATGAGAAGACAGGTTCATAAACACTACGACATACCAGGTAGGTCTTATACTTCCATTTAATTATTGTCTCCTGATATATGAAAAACAATACTACATGTACTTTGTTTTGGTTTAATCAATAGTTCTGAGAAATAATAAGTGTCACAAATATGAAGGAGAATATTATTTCAAATAAAGTATATTCTGTTGCAGTGATTTGCTAACGAATACTGCTTTGAATTACAGGATTACCTCTGGGCCTACGTACAGCAAACATATGACAGGTTTAATTATAATTACACAAGTAATGTCAGTAACAGTGGTCTACGTGCAACAGTTGCTGCAGTAATTTTCATTTTTTCTCCTTTTTCCTTGTGACAGTGAAGAACCCCATCTCTGCTGACATACTATTTGATGACACCGCTCTAGTCAACCCGCAGCGGAGGAAGATGTCCTTTACACCTCTAACTGAAGAAGAGCTCCCAAAAGAAAGGGACATAATCGCTCTTGATGCAGAGTTTGTTTCATTGAATCAGGTAAGATTGTTGAAAATCTAAAATTAAAATCATGTGATGTCTTGAAACTTTTAAATGTTTAAATAATAAAAAGACTAATTTCTTCTTTAGCAGTGTTTTTCAAGAAATGTTATTTTACCATAAATTATTTAAGGTCAAAATTATAAAATCATTTGTATTAACCCTTTCACCCCTATGTAACTTCACTAGACTCTGCCATGCATTGATATGGATGAGTCCATACGGTCTACAGTGGTGAAAGGGTTAAACAATATCAGTACAATTATATTTCTGTGATTCGCTACACCACAGGAGGAATCAGAGCTGAGGAGTGATGGCACCAGGTCCACCATTAAACCTAGTCATCTGACGGTGGCCAGAATTTCCTGTATCAGAGGGTTGGTCACCATTTTTATATTGTTTTGTGACTGTTTAGTCTTCACATACACACCAATCTTTTATACACGTGTCTATCATATTTTATGCGTGCCAAGATAAGTTCTATGCTTTTCATGGACAATCGGTACTTAATTGTTTCATGTTGGACAGATTATGAACAACTAAATTATAAAATCATAAAAGGTTGGAACCCCGGCCCTGTCATCTGTATTCAATGCAAGTGGAGTAACCCATGATGTGACATATACTTTTTGGCCGATTTGATCATTCATGATTTTCAGAATATTATAATTTACTATGTGGAAAATTATGTTTAGCTTTGAAAAAAACGCAAGTAGCAAGAAATATGTACGTGATGTTCTAATAGAATTGTAGAGTGAGTGACAACATTTTGATATTACTTTACAGGCAAGGTGAAAAAAGTGGAGAACCCTTCATTGATGATTACATATCTACACAGGAGCAGGTCAGTACTTTGTAATGAGGTTTAATAATAATATACAACATTTATATAGTGCACTGTATAATTTGTAAAATTACTCTAAAGCGCTTTACAACATATGGATAATAGTAATGGTTATAATTGTGAAAACAAAAAAACAAAGGCTTACAATCACTTTTATACATTTAAGCAAGCAATGTGCACATAATTGAACAAATAAATAAATAAATAAAAGGGTGGTTTTTACGTGACGTCTTTGCAAGGAATCTAAAATGCAGACGTGAAGAGGTGAGTTTTGGTGTCCCCCTTTGAACTTGGCCAGGATATTTGACTTTCTAATAGCAGATGGTAAGCAGATGGAAACCCTCCCAAAGCACCTGTTTCCGTTTGAAGAAGGCATAGATTATGTTGCCATATTTAAAAATAAATCAACCTTTTGTACAGGTACAAGAAATGATAAAAATTGCATCTTGCTAACATTCACTTTTGATGAAAATTACATTTTGCTTGTATTCACCTTTAAGGACTTTCTTCATACTGGTATAACAGTTACTGTCTTAACAGTATACAATTGTTTCATTGGTTCTGGGGGAACACTCAAAATCGTTGACCCGAGGTAGCAGGGAAGACCTAGGGAACTGTTGCCCAAGGCCGAAGACAGAGGGCAACAGTTCCTTAGGTCTTCCCTGCTAACGAGGGTCAAGGATTTGACTGTTCCCTCAGTACCAATGAAACAAATGATTTATTACCTGACTCTCTATTTAAGAAAATTCCTGCATTGTGAGAGTTAGGATAAATGACTGTATGAAAGGATAGAAGATTTAATTCTACGTAAAACTCGTTCAGGTTTTCATTACTGCAGGTTTCGTCGATCATAACACCTTTCTCTGCACAATATTTATCCAAAACATTCACAGCTCCCTTAATGACGTTTTTTGTACTAATTAAGAGAGTCCCTATTATCCATAAGCAATTCCAAATCTTGCTCAGAAACATCCTCAAATCTGCTGTTATTCGCCATTTTCACCAGACGACAACAAACAAATCTGTATCCAAAAGACGCTTGAGTGGGGCCGCCGACGGGGAAATTGTCTGCGCACGATTGTGTCGCGCATGCAACAGTTAGTGTGCAACAGTCGACTGTTGCACCCTGACATTACTTTACGGGGTTTCAGTCTTTTCCAGGGAATTTTTATTAAAACAGTCAAAAATACTTCATATACACTTAATTAGAGAGTCAGGTAATAATAATGAATAAAACTAAACAAATCACAGTTTCTACAGCAAGTATGTTTCATTTGTGATGCATCATTGTGGTGTCATCTTGTTACATTTCAATCAGTTGCCATAATTCTCACTTTACCTTCACAGTCTTTTGTTTTTGAAGGTAGGGGGTAGGACCAACTCACGATCAAACTATATATATTACAACAATTGTCACTATTGCAAAATATTGCTTTTAGTCCTTTTCCAACAGAATTATTCCAAACAAATCTAGTGCTGCCTTGCATTTTACAGAATTATAGTTGTTCAAAAGTTTAAAGTTTGATAATACCAATAAAAAAGAAAAACTGCAAGGGTCTATCTCAGGACCTTTAAATTGTGAAGCCTTCACTAAACCAATGTTGCCATTCATGAACTTTATTCACAGCATCATAACAAGTCTTTAATTACCTATGAATAATTTGACAGGTGAAGTTACTGTAAGTCTGAAAAAAACCCCATTTAATTACATCATCATCTATAAAAAAGGGAGACTACTCACACTCAAAAAAACTCTAAAAGAACAGAAGACAGAACTATGATGATGGTATTGGATATCTTTCATTATTTAAATTTTAATAAACAACCATGACAGCCATTCATTTTTATGCCCCCGCCATCAAATGGGGGAGCATATAGTGTTGCCCATGTCCGTCCCGTACTGTCGCGTCCTGTCCCGTCGCGTCCCATCCATGAGCGGGGGCATTTATGTCTTACAGACATTTTCTAGTTGTCTTAGAAGACAGTTGTCATGATCCCTAAGAGTTTTCGAACCTACACAGGTGTATAGGTCTGACATGAAACAGGGAAGTGATCCCCACTTTTGTTGTGTTCCAGGTTGTGGATTATTTGACCCAGTATTCGGGAATCAAGCCAGGTGATCTCGACCCCACAGTGTCATCTAAGCACCTAACAACACTGAAATCCACCTATCAGAAGTTGAGATATCTGGTAGACGCGGGTTGTCTGTTTGTAGGTCATGGATTAAAGAAAGACTTCAGAGTCATCAATATCCGAGTAAGTATTTCAGAGTCATCAATATCCAAGTAAGTATTTCAGAGTCATCAATATCCGTGAAAGTACTTAGAGTCATCAATATCCGAGTAAGTATTTCAGAGTCATCAATATCCGTGTAAGTACTTCAGAGTCATCAATATCCGAGTAAGTATTGCGGAGTCATCAATATCCAAGTAAGTATTGAAATAAGGAATATAATCATTGAATAGTTGTTATCACTTGAAAATCAGGTAAGTCTGAAGGTCAAACACAAATAAAGATAAAGACAAGATATAGTTAACATTTTCAATATACATTAAACAATTTTAGATACTCTGTGATCTTGGCGTTTGAAGTGTGGCAGGTTTTAATTGTACATAGGATTGAGGTCACCTTCAATAGGTTTGAGCTAGAGGGAATTTCCCTTTAGCTAAGTGGTAGAGTGTCCGAATAGGAACCTGGAGATTGAGGGTTCGATCCCCGGTGGAAGCACACTATTCTCTTCCTGTTACAAAAGGTTGCATAAAGATATTTTTCAACTAACATTAAGAAAATTCCAAACAATAGTACATAGTTATAAACATTTCATAAATTAGAAATGACTACAGGAATTATCCTATGTAGAATGTATTGATTCAGGAGCGACATACATTTATAATTTTTCATTTAAAACAGTTGAAATCAATTTACTTCCATACATATGGATCCTGGAATTATTTGAAACAAATTCTTTCACCATATAAACATGTGCCGCAATAATTTTAGAAACTGGTGAAAACAGATTTGTCAATCCCTATTTCTGATACTTTTAACACACAATTTTGAGTCCCAGAATGGACTAGCATTGAAAATTTAATGCAATAATTGTGTTTAGTGAATCAAAGTTATTGACTTAGTTTAAATAATAATGATCCACATACATTTTTTTAATTTGGTCTATATCTTTGGTTCTTGATATGGATTTCTGGTTCCATCTATATCTGTTCAATCATTTCTTGAACACGAAATGAACCACCAAACCTTGATGTACCAGCTAAGTTACATATCTAGAGAAACAAACTAGCGATCAAGCTTACGTACTCCCGTAGATAAATGGAGTAACAGTTACCTCCCCTTAGCTGTAAATTCCAGTGCATTCTAGACTGTTTTGAAATTTGTCTTGGAATTTTGAATCATTTTCATACACATTAAATAAACGACACAAAAATTATCTTAAAAAAAGGGATTAATTACCCAGTGTTTCATGTTTTGTTCAATTAAAATGTTTTGTTCAATTAAAATCTAAGTTAGTAGTGATGTATAGATTCATGAGAGTGTATTTTATATGTATTGTAAAGACCATAGCATACGTCGTGTTTTTATTGCCCTTTCTCTTATTGTCAACATAGTTCAAGGTCCTCTGTCTTGTTCTTTTCCTAGCAGTTCCATGTATAAGTCTCCGTTGTTATATCAACTCCGTATTATACCAGGAATTTATTTCTGGTTATAGTTGACAGATAGTTGTACTATTTAATAGTACTTTTATTTACTTACTGCGTGAAGATTAATTTTGAAAATGTTTTTTATATAAAAAATCATGTAATTTGAAATGAAGACAAGGCCCTATCTGATTATTTTTAGGAGATTTATTTAAATTAAGATCTTAGTATATATGTAATATGAAATGAAGACAAGGCCCTATCTGATTATTTTTAGGAGATTTATTTAAATTAAGATCTTGGTATATTTATCCTCATTTGATCACTAATCGTATTAATCTGTGAAACCTCTCAGAGGGGTTTGTCACTGAGAGCAAAGTCTCAAAGGGGATCCAGCTATGTGAAATATTTCTGGCCATTACTTAGCTTTATAACGTTACTGCCACCATTTTTACGGAGAATGTCAAGTTATAAAATCATAATTGATAAAAAAAAATAAAAAAAAACAAAGGGATATTATTGATTCATTTTTTTCCCCAGAGGCCCATATAGTAATGCCCATTACACAAAGTTAGCAATTACTTTAGGACCGGCCATTCATATATTTTTACACGTTTCTTGTATGGCCGTAGGTAGTAAAAGTATTTTTTGTTCACAGGTTCCCAAGGACCAAGTGATAGATACTGTGGAGTTATTCCATCTCCCACGTCAGAGGATGATCTCACTCAAGTTTCTGGCTTGGTATTTCCTCAGTAAGTATTTTACCTAAAATTTTCTCATCAAGTTCCAATCCTTTATTCTACTCAGTCTTTGGCCATGGCCCAACTCTTTGGTCTAATTATTGTTCTCTTCATTCTCAACCCTTTTTGTCCAAGTCAATTTTGGTTTCCTTAATTCTCTCCTCTCATAATGCTATTTCTTAAAAAAACACTTAACTCATTCACCCCTGAAATTTCATAATGAACTATAACAACCTTTGAATTGGAAGAGTCCAAATGTGTCTTCAGGAGTGAATGAGTTAAGGGATCATGTTGAAACTTAGTATGCTTGATCCCCTATGCCCTGACTTGAAACAGACTGGGAAATACAGTATAGAAGAAAGCCCCCAAAGATTATGCTGCAGCTTGGTTTTCAGGATCCTCTTGGTACCTATACACATGCTTGTTAAACAAAAGAACGGAGAAATAAGGAAGAAAGAAACTGTATGCCAGCAACTTCCCTTGATCTTTGAATTGCAGGTGTCGAGATCCATTTGTGATCTCTTGTATTTGGTTCCAATTTAACCACACCTCCTTCATCCTGTTTAATGATAGTTTACTTTATTACAAAACTTACAAAGTCATATACAGCAATAGATGTTCACCGTTCTACCTATTTTCCAGAGCTCAACATCCAGTCAGAAACTCATGACTCTGTTGAGGACTCGCACACCGCTCTCCAGCTGTATCTGAAGTACCAGGAGATGTCTAAAGATGGTATGGACAAGGTGCGGGCGACCATCAAGGAGATGTATGAGGAGGGACGTCGCATTCAGTGGAAGATTCCAGACATGGAGGAGGAACAAACCGAAGAGCAAGTGGCTCTGTTGTGAGCAGTGTAATATACTGGGAAAGTGAAAGTATTTTGCAATGCAGTGTTGTATTAAAGGAAGTTTTGAGTGTGAAGTACTGGTAAAGTGAAAGTAGCATATCAATATATAGTTGTGTGATGTAAAGTCAACAAAGTAACAGGATCAATACCAGGATGTCTGTCAATGGTATTGTTTGATTTCCTGGTAAAGTTGTAGGTGTTACATGACCTATATGAGAACTGTTATCAGAGAAAAAAATAACTGAATGTTGTGAAGTTTTGTTATTGTAATTTTTTGGAAAAAGGAAAAGGAATTCCCTTACATAATAAATACAAACTGTGACTCTTTTTCTAAGCTTTCAGGCATAGACACTCAGGACATTAATGGCCATAACTTCAAGGTCACGTCCATCTGAAAAGCAAGCAGGTGATGCATTTATGATTTTTTTTACTGTGTTTGTAATTCACATGTTGATGTGACTTAACATTCATGGCCATTTATTCCCTGATGGAGAACTAAATGACAGTTGTTATTTCTCTTGTTACGTTCCCTGTAGGAACATGGGGTACAGTTGCGTATCCGGTTGAAAAGGTTGAACCGATTGAACCTGTAAAGAAAACGACAGGTACAGATCTGAACCGCGGCTGACCTCAAAAATATTCAGCACATGTAGATTGAGGGGTCCAGACGTACCTGGCCGAAACTAAAATGCTGACGATTGCCAGTTGCGTTATATTTCTTTCTAGAACAATGTCAAGCCACATGTAGTTTTTAAGTTATGTTATGTAATTCAGTGGACGCGTGAGAGAAGGGCATAATGTTCTTGATACATTGCTTTTCTTCTACAAAACTGTGCATTTTTTGCTCTGCTTATAGAATGTCCAAGTGCTTTCGCTTAGCGTGGAATATTTCTGCGCCACACGTACTGTTTCAACCGGGATACACGAATGTAGCCATGGTCTTTGATAGACAATAACTCTTTCACCCCTATGTAACTCTAATAGACTCTACCATGCATTGATTTGGATGAGTCCATCATGGTCTACAGTGGTGAAAGGGTTAACCTGTACACTGTTCTCACAATACACATATGTAAGAAGTATCCCATGACAGCTACACTTGTATGTGTAAATTGTCCAACATTAGTGAGATAGGAATGAGGATGTTTTAAACATGGTTTGACTTTAGTTGATTAAAATATGAGTACATATATAATTCATCTGTGAAGTTACTGAGTACTTCCATATATTTGTTTGATAGCGATATTGATATTTTTTGTTGTTGAATGATGTCTGTATAGCTATAGCTAATACATTATATTAACTCAAATGATCAAGTAACAGAACTATTTAAAGGTGAACAAATATCTCAAACGAGTTTGAATTTAATATCATCCCAATTTGCAATTGACTTGCTGTTTTATTTATAGTTTGATAGCAGGATTTAAGAACAGTCCGTGCATGGTGACAATTGGTCATGATGGTGCAAAAGTAAATGAGCATTAATTTATGAATATATACATCATGGTGTTTATCTTCTGTTTAGAATTTTTTATTGCAAAACTCACCATTTATTTGCTAGGTTTTAATCACCGAATGGATTTAAAAAACCTTAACGTGGAAGTTTTCACCTGAACCGAACATTATTTCTTGGCTTCTTTTTCTCAAACTTTTTAATTTTTCATTTGAAATAATCATCATCATCATCATCAGTCTTCTTTTCAGAGGTACATACTTATGTCCAGAGGTACATACTTATGTCCGACCAGACATAAAAAACTTTTTTTTTTTGCGTCTTATGTTGCAAATCCAAGAAAGGATGTTTCAGATTTGTTTATTTGATTGAATAATTAAAATGAAAACTGGATTTGCAAAAAGCAAAAATTAAACATTGCAGGAAAATATCCTTGCCTTATAATGTTGAATTTGATTTTTGTATTATAGATTGTAAACAAATTATACAACTGAAAATTCTTTGAAAACACAGATTTATTTAGTTTTTTAAAAACGCATTTAAAATAGACTGTATTGAATCCTTCTCACCTTAATGTATGAAAATTATGTACATACTTTGATGTATAGATATCATTGTCTTGTCAAATGCAATATTTTCAACTGCGCATTAACGATATCATGTTACACTGTGAAAACCAAATTGATCATGAAATATGTTGTCAGCAAATTATCGAAGTGTATAGTGCTGAATGAAAGTTGATAAATAAATGTATACAAAAAAATAATACTTAGATTGTAAGCAAAGATTTTGTTGTTGTTTTACTAAAAATTATTAGAATCATTTACGTTTCATGATAAATAAATACCTAGATTTAAGCCTCTTTTTATACGCCCGTCTATATTACGTATTATGTTTTCAAGCGGGTGGGCACACATTAGTTTCCGCTCAATAACTTGGATAATTTTGAATGGATTCATTTCAAACTTAATAGGAAGGTTCATTACCATGAAAGCTCGGACAAGTTCGATAACCAAAATTATTCGCTGGTTATTTACGGAGTTATGGCCCTTTGTAGAATTTCCGAAACAGTTTCTGCTCAATAACTTCAGTACCTTGAATTGATTCATTTCAAACTTCATAGAAAGGTTCATTTCTATGAAAGCCTGCACAAGTTCGATAACCATTATACGCCTGTTATTAAGGGGCCCTTTATAGAATTGACGTTACGGTTTCTGCTCAATAACTTAAGGTTTATTTCTATGAAAGCTTGCAATAACCAAAACTATTTGCCGGTTATTTACGGAGTCATGGCCTTTTATAGAATTGCCGAAACAGTTTCCGCTCAATAACTTGAGTAATTTTGAATGGATTGATTTCAAACTTGGTAGGAAGGTTCATTGCCATGAAAGCTCGGACAAGCTTGATAAGATTTGACCTTATCTCTCAAAATTTATGCACTTATGGCCCTTTGTGGCAAACTGCTCATTCTACATCTGACGGGCGTATCATATACCTTCTTGCGGAACTCTTGTTATATAACTTGCATCAACTTTCTACTTTTAACAATTTCTACATAACCAATCTTGAAGCCTTTGATTACCGATCCGGGTCGTTTCGCCCTAATATAGATATAGGTATGCGTTGAAATGTTTTAAATGATAAAAAACACTTAGTTTTTTCATGTGCTGTCATGCTGGAGAATATCATGCTGATGTATGCTAATATTGTATGTGCCGCAAATCTAGTCGACTACATGTACGTACGAATCTTACCAGTCTAATGACAAAAAGTACTACAGGAGACTTTGGAAAACTTCAAATTAGACTGTATTAGCCATACACAACTAAACAGGACGAAACGTTTTGCCCTAATAATATGTTTAGGGCCGACAGGGTTTAGTACGAAACGACCCAGGGTGAACGGGATTTAGGGCGAAACGACACGACACCTTTAAGAACTGGCCAGTAGCATGCCTTGGTGTGATGTGTCAAATGGATGCCCTTGACTCACTTTCTTGGACATCGTGAATGACAAATAAGCCAAAAGACTTGGAGACATGCTTGTGCAATGCTGGGATGAAGTACGGACTTGGATAGCAATAATCTAATTCCGTGGATGAAGGGATATCATGTTTTGCCAAGTGTATGACATTGAACAATTTTCNGGGGGGGGGGGGGGGGGGGGGGGGGGGGGGCAAGATGTGTAATATTCAAACACCTTATTAGAATAATAAAGACATATAGGAGTTATGCAGTTTTGCATTTCGTATACTGGGATAAAATGAGTAAAATTAGTTAAAAATCTTCCTATAAAACATCCATGTTAATTGGTAAGGAGGCACGGTAGTCCAATGGTAGGACGCCTGGCTCGTGACCGAAGGGTTGCAGCGGTATAAAAGAACCTCGCATTATTATTATTATTATTTATTGTTAATTAAAGTGTGCTGCTAGCTTGCTTGCTATCGAGCTTGTTTTGATAAAATGACCTTGACTCACGCACTTATCGATGGCGCGTGATATAGTCTCGTCTAGTATATGTATTGTCACCAGAAATGACAACAGAGTTGCATATGGTCTACTTTTGGATGTCATGCATTGCAAAAGGTGGGAAGCTATAACATGTAAAGACATTCTCAGCACAGGAAGTAAGTCCCGTGAACTCAACAAATATCTAACTCGCAGTGTTTAATAGCCTTCATATTTTGTATGGGCAACAAGTGCCCAATATTGTCTTCTATTTGACAGTCATCTGACCTTTCTATTTTCAAGCTACGTGATAGTTTATTTTTTTTATTGTACACGTACTTCGCATTGTCTACACTCTTAAACGTTTCGTCATGTTCAAAACACTTATTCATGTCAACGGTGAGGACATAAACAGTGCAATTTACGAAGCGATTTTTTTCTCCTCTTTTATTTGACAGTTTTCCGAGCTATATATTACCATGCTTCACGGAGATTTTTAAGTTTTTTTTATTGCACTACGCACAGACATAAAGCCATGTAATATATATATATATATATGTCTCTGCACTACGCCAATTGAGGATACACTAAAGTATTTTTTACAGTGAAAAGCACTACTCATGTCAATACTGTGGACCGTATACAGTTTTTAAAGTAATTTAACGCGCAGAAACATGACAAAGACACGCTGCAATTTTACTGGCCATTAAAAACTTTACCAGCGTGTTTGCATAATGGCATGAAAAAAACCGTTCACATAAATGGTCATTGATTCCAGCAGGTACCGACTTCGTTGTTTGCGGATCAGCAATTCTGGGCTCTACGCAGATCTATATCGTTAACGATTTTGAATTTTCCGGAAATCATGTTGAGGGTTCGTGCATACTGCATTGAAGGGACTGGAGCACGAACAGCATTACAGCCTAACAATGGTTTTAATTATCAACGAAAAGTGTTTCATGTTGAGTAGAACTACATTTTATTTTTTCTATACTTAACCCTTTCACCACTGTAGACCATAATGGACTCATCCAGATCAATGCATGGTAGAGTCTACTAAAGTTGCATTGGGGTGAAAGGGTTAAAGTTAATAATTTTCAAATAGGTTTAGATCGGGATTCAAATATTTAATCTTTATAAGAACGACCAACACTGAAAATACTGTATGCTTAACTATTTATCATCTATATACTATACCTTATATATTTCTCCATTTAAAAAAACTCAACTAAACATTGTTTTTCCAAATGACTTCTAAGCTCAATGGTACGTGCCCAAATATAGGTTTTGCGCGGAGGAATACAATGAACCTTAAAACTACATAGAAGAAATATTTTTATAACAATCCTATCGTCATTGTCTTTTCCATATGCACATTTACACCTGAAAAGGTGTTGTTATTCTCACAATATTTTTCCCGTAACTTTGTATTGACATGTTTATGACATATTATTTTCTTACGCGGATCACTTATTAATCTTTATGACAAAAGGTTCCGGATAGCAGTAACGCGGATTAAAAAAGTCAATAATATTTGTGATTTACGGCACACAAAAAAGGCATTTGACTAGTCCACATGTGACACAACAACTTTTATGTACGTAAACATGAAGTTAGCTGTAAAAGCGATTAACGGATTTAAAACCTACTTAGCGTAGAGAAGGCAAACGTTTTCATTAGCGAAATGGAATCCAAGTCAATCAGCTATCAAGGCTGGTGGTCCGTAAGATTCAATATTGATGGCTCTAACGATTTGTTAAGATAATTCTATTAATGGTCTGTAATTAAGCTTTCTGCTGAACACAACTTAACCTCTATTACTGGATGTTGAACGACTAGGAGCAATGACCTCGAAAAACTAATGTTTGGCCAGTGGATATACATATATTGGGCTGATCTGGCTGTATGTTAGAACTCCGGCCTTCCACACAGACGACTAAATTAGGTTCGATGTCCGTATAGTTGTCGTTATATGTACATGGGATTTCATAGGCAATGTTTTATCATTACCACAGAATTCCATTGGTCTGTGCTGAGTGTCTGTGCTGTAACAGCTACAGTTGCTGTTCGGTCCTGCAGTAAAACAGAACACAAACACGCCCTAGAATACAAAATACGGATTATTTAACGATACCCATACCACGGAAGGCAAAACACTAGAGAATTCCGCTGAGTTGTTCTATTGTTCTTACCTAGAGTAACCTCCCCTTATATGGTTTCACTTTTTTTTGACTGTAGTAAAACTGGCGCGCGGTTCCGTTGACCGGGTGGCTTAGTTGTTTAGAGCGCCGGCATGCTAATTGTGGGTCTTGAGTTCAAATCTTGTTTCTAATGCATTGTTACAGTTGCTCGGCAGCGACACGAGGATCCATATGACATTTAGAGCTTAATAAGGCAGCGCCTGATTGTATTGATGAAGAACTATATTAAGTATTTCAGATGCAACGCTAATTGGTCACGTATAGACTTTTAGCATTAAATGAACATAACGTGAGGCAGTAGCAACACTTATTGTTCACAACACTTCATGTTGACGTGTGACCAATACGAGTTGGTTAATCAGCAATTCAGGTTCACAGTGTAAACATAGTGGTTTGTGATCATTAAGCGGTCTTGCATACACTACCATTTTCTGTGACACGAAGACAGTGCTCGGTACATTTGTTAGTTGGTGGTCATTTTATCCTCTTCGCTCCTCTGCACTTCTGTTTTTTTCTCTTTGCTGAGCTTTTTTTGTACCAACGAGCATTTGGTCTCACCGTTATAGTCTTTGTCTGATACCGACTGCCGACGGACAAAATGCAAAACAAGACTTTTCAAATATGCTTGTTGTCTTTGATGAATACTATGATACCGTTTTGAGTAGCCATCATGTTATCATAGGGAAATACTATTTCTGTATATGATACGAAGGTCGATGTTTTTTTATTGTGCTCATTAGTATGTTTTGATGTCACTACCCCGCTTCGCGCTTTGAGGACTTGACATTACTTGGATAAGACATAGATTAGCATTGCGAGTGTCGTCTATAGGCAGAACACGCTTACCGCTCCGAAACAGCTGGTCCTATTCTCCGTGCACTTTTTCAAGGGCATCCATGTGTTAATGTTTTCCTAGTTCATATTTTGTACGGGCTTTATCGAATTATGCTCGGTAGATAATTCGGTTTCTCATAAGGTGTTTTACATGAACAGAATTTTTAACCCGAAGTATATTTGCTTCAATAAATAATCAACGTCGCTTTCAGCATAGCTGTATTTATAGAAGAAGTTCTCTGACCATGTACGCACTCGTTTATTACAATTAAGTGTGGCACAATCAGCAAAATGATTTCCCAATGGGTTTTATTTATTATCGTTCAGACAGAGATTTACCAACGAAATTTAGAACTAATGATTCGAATATTTATCAAGACACACTATACAATTTATTAAATATACTGTACCGCATAGAAAACTGAGACTTTAATGTTAATACATACTATACAACATTACGTCATTAAACAAACTGTATCACATCGACGGGGCGGGTCCAGGTGAGGGCGTAATGGGCGTACGCCCCCCTTTTCAAAAAAAAAACAAAACAACCCCTATCCTAATATAAAATATACATGCTCCAAGTCAGGAACCGTTACATTAGTGCATTTCACAATTATTTTATGTTTTTTAGCAAAAAAAAGGTCCATTTTTTACGCCTCGTTCTGCTCGGCGAAAGGCTTGATTCTACGCATTCTCTTTCAAATATCCTAGAAACGCCCCTGGTAACATACAATCTACTGCCTATATAATACGCTACATCAGGATAAATGAGTTGACCGAGGTGTACTTACATGATTTTCTCATGGCGCTTACCGTTCATACTCTTCTTCGCACGAGCGAAGAAATGTGAAAAAAGTCTTTAACGATTCATGAAAGGTTAAATAGGAATTACCTCCCTGTTCATCATAAAACCTCACACCAGGACTGAACTCTAGAGTAAAACGTCACACCAGGACTGAGCTCTAGAGTAAAACCTCACATCAGACAGTGCCATCTAGTTTTTTTAAAGATGACTATCATCATCATGATCTTCTTGTTAAGAATTAAGAGAAGACTCAATCAAATACGACAACGATGGTGACTGACACAATATCGATACAGATCAAAATTCCTGGGTAGCTGTACATACATATACACCAAGACCATTGTTTTTTTGGTGTTGTATTTATTTTTTAGTTTGCAAAACACATGTCAAGTATAATATATCATATTAATAAACTGTATTTTACTAACAATTTTGGATTATTCTTTTAACTTACATTTATCATTGTAGACAACTCTTGTACGGAATTGCGCAGGGGTCTTAATGTGGGAGGAAATCGGGGTACCCGGAGAAAACCTCAGAAGTCGAGCTGGTGACCCAATACGTAAGCAGGTAATCAATCCACGTCCGTCTTGGTGAAAGGCGAGCGCGCTATTCACCTCGCCACCTGTCCACGGAGATTTTTTTCCTTGGTTGTGTCGATAGTTAAAAGTTTTCAATAAAACAAAATTCATTTCACATTAAATAAGATCTCAACACTGTCGTAGCCTGCATGGTGTTATTCCTAGCAAATCGATACACGCAGACTTTTATCTAGATGCGACCGTCAAATCAGTCAGCTTTGAGCCATGAAAGAATATTTGAAACTATTGTGTACAAATACACCACGTTTAAAATTAATCGTGTTGTGTAAATGGTGTTATGTTGCATTGATATACGCCAAATCAATAATAATACACAAGTTCTTACTGAGGTATATTTCGTTTAAATGTAGTTTCCTATATTTTTTTTTCATTGGGTAGCTTGGTATATATGATTGGTTGGGTTGTGCTGTATTGTATTGCAAAGTATTCACAAAGGAGGGAGCAGAATATTGAATTAATCAAATATCTTGTGTAATAATATCACTTTGTTTATGCAGTTTGGTAGACGATTTATTGAACGACAACGGCTTTTGCCACAACGAATTCTGTGTAAAGAATCTTTGAGCTCCATAAGTCTCCTGTATTTGATTATATTGTCCAAAAACAGCTTGCGTCTACTGCCTAATCTTCTTTGTTGACCTTTGATCACTACAATCACCGCACCCCCTAGGAAATCATGACTACATCTATAAAAGGAAAGGGACTTTGATATACCCGCAGGGTTTCTTAGAAAAGACTTTAATAATAGATAGCCCCGCGCAGCAGTGACACAAAAGAAGATACGCCTTCTAAACTCAAGAAAACGGTTTGTGTTTATTTTGAGTGATATTCACGATCAAAACCTTAGGTAAACAACAAATGTTCCGAATTATAAAAAGTCTACTTTGCTCTATCACAATCATTTCCTTAAAAATTGTTCTTATACAATTATAAATATACAAACTGATGTTTAAATATCTTGCTCTTGATGTAGTTTTGCTATAGGAGTAAGCGCCCTTTGTAGCGGCCATAGCCTACTCTTACTTCTGAAGTAAGCGCCCTCTGTAGCGGTCGTAGCTTACTCTTTCTTCTGAAATAAGCGTCCTCTGTAGCGGTCGTAGCTTACTCTTACTTCTGAAGTGAGCGCCCTTTGTAGCGGACATAGCTTGCTCTTACTTTTGAAGTAAGCGCCCTCTGTAGCGGTCGTAGCTTACTCTTACTTATGAAATAAGCGTCCTCTGTAGCGGTCGTAGCTTACTCTTACTTCTGAAGTAAGCGCCCTCTGTAGCGGTCGTAGCTTGCTCTTACTTCTGAAATAAGCGTCCTCTGTAGCGGTCGTAGCCTACTCTTACTTCTGAAGAAAGTGCCCTCTATAGCGGTCGTAGCTTACTCTTACTTCTGAAGTAAGCGCCCTCTGTAGCGGTCGTAGCTTACTCTTACTTCTGAAGTAAGCGTCCTCTGTAGCGGTCGTAGCTTACTCTTACTTCTGAAGTGAGCGCCCTTTGTAGCGGCCATAGCTTACTCTTACTTTTGAAGTAAGCGCCCTCTGTAGCGGTCGTAGCTTACTCTTACTTCTGAAATAAGCGTCCTCTGTAGCGGTCGTAGCCTACTCTTACTTCTGAAGAAAGTGCCCTCTATAGCGGTCGTAGCTTACTCTTACTTCTGAAGTAAGCGCCCTCTGTAGCGGTCGTAGCTTACTCTTACTTCTGAAATAAGCGTCCTCTGTAGCGGTCGTAGCTTACTCTTACTTTTGAAGCGTCATTTGTAGTGGCCATATCTTACGCTTAACTCTGATGTGATCATTTGTAATGGCCATATCTTACTCTTAACTCTGAAGTGAGCGTCATTTGTAGTGGCTATATCTTACTATTAACTCTGAAGTGAGCGTCATTTGTAGTGGCCGTATCTTACTCTTAACTCTGAAGTGAGCGTCATTTGTAGTGGCCATATCTAACTCTTAACTCTCATGTGAGCGTTATCTATAGTGGCCGTATCTTACTCTGAACTCTGAAGTGAGCGTCATTTGTAATGGCCATATATTACTCTTAACTCTGAAGTGAGCGTCATTTGTAGTGGCCATATCTAACTCTTAACTCTGATGTGAGCGTTATCTATAGTGGCCGTATCTTACTCTTAACTCTGAAGTGAGCGTCATTTGTAGTGGCCGTATCTTACTCTTAACTCTGATGGGAGCGTCATTTGTAATGGCCATATCTTACTATTAACTCTGATGTGAGCGTTATTTATAGTGGTCGTATCTTACTCTTAACTCTGATGTGAGCGTTATTTATAGTGGTCGTATCTTACTCTTAACTCTGATGTGAGCGTTATTTATAGTGGTCGTATCTTGCTCTTAACTCTGATGTGAGCGTCATTTGTAGTTGCCATAACTTACTCTTAACTCTGAAGTGAGCGTCATTTGTAATGGCCATATCTTACTATTAACTCTGATGTGAGCGTTATTTATAGTGGTCGTATCTTTCTCTTAACTCTGATGTGAGCGTCATTTGTAATGGCCATATCTTAGTATTAACTCTGAAGTGAGCGTAATTTGTAGTGGCCGTATTTTACTCTTAACTCTGAAGTGAGCGTCATTTGTAGTGGCCATATCTAACTCTTAACTCTCATGTGAGCGTTATCTATAGTGGCCGTATCTTACTCTTAACTCTGATGTGAGCGTTATTTATAGTGGTCGTATCTTGCTCTTAACTCTGATGTGAGCGTCATTTGTAGTGGCCATATCTTACTCTTAACTCTGATGTGAGCGTTATTTATAGTGGTCGTATCTTACTCTTAACTCTGATGTGAGCGTCATTTGTAGTGGCCATATCTTACTCTTAACTCTGATGTGAGCGTCATTTGTAGTGGCCATATCTTACTCTTAACTCTGATGTGAGCGTCATTTGTTTAGGCCATATCTTACTCTTAACTCTGAAGTGAGCGTCATTTGTAGTGGCCATATCTTACTCTTAACTCTGAAGTGAGCGTCATTTGTAGTGACCATAACTTATTAACTCTGAAGTGAGCGTTATTTGTAGTGGCCATATTTTACTCTTAACCCTGAAGTGAGCGTCATTTGTTTAGGCCATATCTTACTCTTAACTCTGATGTTAACGTGCTCAGTAAGATCTATAGCGATCTTAGCCCACTCTGAGTTCTGACGCAAGCGTCCGTAGTAGGGGGAGTATGCCTGTCTTCTATAGAGGCCAACTCACTTATGTTTCTTCTGAAGTAAGTGTACTTCTCAAGGGCACTTACATACTCCTACCTTTAACGTAATTTGTCTACAGTAGTATTACTCTTTTTACATTTCCTAAGAGGCACTAGTAACCCTCACGCGCATCACACATATAATATATACCATCAAAAATGATAAAATGATGCATTTCTATCCTAAATCAAATGTAATGTATTCTGCAGCATGTCATTATTTAGTGTATATAGCTTATCATACAGTTAAACTAACACTGCATTCTATTACCATAGACGTTTTTCAATCCGTATATTTGGATTCAAAGCAACAAAGACAACACTATGCTATTGCTATTTGTTAGTCTCATTTTGGACTAATTATGTTTATAAAAAATAAATTATAAAACGGAAGAACAGCCAATCTGTGCAAGAACAGGTGCGTGTTTTGAAATTTCCTTCGTGACTTAAATTAAATCATGATCGATCTTCGATTACTCAAACAGTTTGACGGAAAACCCAGAGCAGTTTCCGACCATTCACGTGTTCTAACAGAGAGGGACAGCTATCTTCTACAAACGAACTTCACGAAAACAGTACAGATAAACGGATATAATTAAGAGTGAATAAGTGAATCATGAGTAGACTGCATTTAAATCTGCGTTAGAAAGTAGAATTTGACCTTCTACGACAAGTTATAGAAGAAATTGATTTTTTTTAAAATTTTTCATTACCAATACTGAGAACTGACTTCAATCATTTGTATATGGATAACCATTGTTTTCCTACGCTATTTATTCAATTTAAAACTGGCATGTGTAACAGAATCTTCATTATAAGTTTTTTTGCTAAATATGTGTGTCAGTTTCAGTTACCAATGACAGTAATAACTTTGACATATGAACGTTTTAAGAAGTGTCGTATTTTAGAGATGGTTTTAAAAGATATGCTAGTATTGGGTATACGTTTGTCTTAGTGGTAAATGTACATCTGGTTCATAGTTTTATGTGTTTTTGCATTAATCATCTTTGTATAGAACACAATTTAACATCCACCAGGTTTTTTTATATATCTTTTCACAATTTGTTCGCGTGATACATGCCTTTTCGATATATTGAAATGAAATATGGTTGAGACTATATTGCATTTTTCAATCAGACTTTGTACCTCCATAAAGTTTGCTTTGAGGTCCTGTGCACCGACAGATATTAAATATGCAATATTTCCCTATGTTTTTCATGTCGGTGAAATTCAATCAAATTACACACAAGTTTCATTGCTGAGGCGACGCTGAGAATACCAGTAAGAAGGATTGAAACAGGGTACAAGCGTATTGATTAAGATCATTTATCAATCTGTCTAGAATTACAAACACCATGGTTTGAAACGTTGCAATATTATGGTTTATAAAATGCAGATATTTGGCCGCTGTCCATGGAAAAGCTATTAACCATACGTTATAGCTGGTTTTGGTGCGCGAGCTGAGTGATGGGCTTTCACAAATCATCATGGGAGGTTTACTCTGTTATCCATGCCATTAATTGATATCTCGTTAGGGACGCGAGTTTCCCTAACTGTTTTAATATTATATACTCTTAGACATATGACCTCCGTTTCTGTAGAATAACAGTTTAAGCCGCTCGAATCAACAAATAGTTGATCATGGGAGGTTTGCTCTGTTATCCATGCCATTAATTGATATCTCGTTAGGGACGCGAGTTTCCCTAACTGTTTTAATACTATATACTCTTAGACATATGACCTCTGTTTCTGTAGAATAACAAGTTTAAGCCGCTCGAATCAACATTATGTTGATGGCTTGCTATAGAGGTACTAATGTTCCTGTAGCATTCCAGTCCATGTACTATTGATCAACGCTTATGTTTAAAGTTTTAAAAGTGATAGTTTACTTGCTGGTAATACATATTGACGTCTTTAATGCAATGAGTCTTTCAACTCCTCAGGAAAAACTCAACAATATTTATGTTTCCTGAATATTTCATGACAAAATTGACAAAATCTGTTCAAAGGATACGTATCTTCTATCGATTGGTCAGCATTTTTTTTTTAAATCAAACCTGTCAAATAGCTAACTTTACGCCTTCGATTTTATTATGACATATTCCAGGGATGAAGATATTTTGACAATTTAACATGGCGTGCCACTTAATGTCATCGTTGAAATCTAAAGTGCCGTGTAAATGAACAACACTACCGTACTTGATACCAAACTGTAGAAACGCATTTGTTTTTATATCAGGAAAGTTATTATTTGTTGGCGAACGGCAATATAAATGCATTGATGTCTTCTTTAAGAATACTTTTTGAAAAAAAACAAAAAACAATGGAATATCGAAGTTTCAACCAAAAACACTGTTTGAGTTCAAAAGCGATACAACAATTACAGAATGTGAACAAAAGAATGATTATGTAATAAGGCGACCTGTGCAAAACTACAAGTAGAATAAAACCAGGGCCCGTATTCATGAAACCGTTCTCAAGCATGGATCCTGTGCTCAAGCCTTATTTCTTGTTCCAGTTATTAATTAACGAAAATAGAAAATTCTGTCAACGATTTTGAAAAATAATTGAAAAAACTTGAAGCCAAATACTGTTTCAATGTTAACATTTGACTTTTTAATCGTTTGACATCATTTAGGTGAGTTACAAGAAAACTGGTTTGAGCACAGAATCCATGCTTGAGCATGAGAACGGTTTCATGAATACGGGCCCAGGTGTTCCAGAGGGGTAAGTGCCTTTTGCTTCATAGACGACACCCACCACGTAAATTTAAGTCGAGCAGTGACAAGAAAACCACAAGGCTTATTATACAGCATTGTAAAAAAATTATCGACCTTGATATCAGAAAAAAATAGCAAATTATCTTATTAGACTAAGATGGCGGCCATACAACTTATCGATAGTCTTCATTAATTCGCATCTATGGTAACCTTGTGTTGTAAGTTTGTCCGTCAGCGGTCGTCGTCTATCACGAGAGTCAAGATATCCGGACAAATTTCTTGGATACCGAATCAATTGCAATACGTTAAGATCGCAGGTATGGGAAACGGGGATGTTACAGTAAAGAAAAGAAAGATAACGATCATAAAGTAGAAATATTCCCGTTTATTGTACAGTTTAATAGTAAGTCGGTTCTGCTTGTCTTGTTTCAAGAAGAGGAGTCAGTAGTGTCCTTGGTTTCAAACCCGGGAGGGTTAATACAATCGGTGTAGTCAGTAAATTTATTGTTATTCAAGGACGGCACGTTATCGGTATATCTGCACGTGGATCTATCTGCACGTGGATCTGAAGGACTTTGCTAGGGCTTTGTTACGGTACCCGTCTTGATAAGCTCAATATTAAATTCAAATTCATAAGAAAACAGAAACGAATCAGCAAAAAGAGGAGCGCAGTGTTTTACCATAAGATTGCCTACAATCTGCTGGAAGGTCCTGCTACCGAGCTTACCAAAATAATGTCGGCCAGGAATTCGATCATTGCATTCTTGCTTTTGTTGTGCTATTTACAAAATGTGCGCCTAAATACTTTATAACCCTATACTTATTTCGCCTTTCTTCGAATTGCACGCTCTCGTTATTAGAGAACGGCGGCGTTCTTTCACGACAAACGTCAGGATGAAATATGTCGAGGATGAAATTGTGAGAGAGGTTCGATTCCTGTTGTTAAGTTCGGTGACGGCATGTTCTGTAGGATGTAGTCGTTCCTACGGGAACAAATTGTGTCCCTCTTCTTGCCAAACTGTTTTGCTTTTATACATAATGCTGAATTTTTTAAAGAACCTATCGGTACTGTTAACAGTAACGTGCCATGCCCTCCAATTTCACTATAAGATAGCTCGGCGATGTGCAAGTTTTGGATTGAGATATATTTATCGCCCACGTCGATCGAACACAATTGTGTATACACTCTTTAACATAAAATCAAGGAAAAGACAGACTTTTCAACTTTAAATCTTTCCTATTTTCACATTTTGCCCTAGTATAATCAACATTTAGTTGAAATAAAATTGTTTTGTTGAAAGTTCGGTGTAAGGTTTTCTTCTTCTGAAGGTTTGGTAT
The DNA here is from genome assembly GCF_002113885.1 of Mizuhopecten yessoensis. Lineage (NCBI taxonomy): Eukaryota > Metazoa > Mollusca > Bivalvia > Pectinida > Pectinidae > Mizuhopecten > Mizuhopecten yessoensis. The sequence continues at coordinate 1,352,332 of NW_018408852.1, read as the reverse complement.
AGTTTTCTTTTGAAAATGTTGCGTTGTGGTTAGAATGAGTGCAAAAAATCTGCGAATTGTCGAATTGCATTTGAGAACTCCTTCGGACTTAGCATCATGGATAAAGTTTCCCATCCTGTTGATTTTACTTATTCGTCTTATCGCGCAGACAACACTATACTATTAAATAATATATGGAGACACGGTAGTCTAGTGGTAGGACGCCGGGCTCCTGACCAAAGGGTTGCGGGTTCGAGTCACGTCCCGGCACTGTGTTGTATCTTTGAGCAAGATACTTTACTCCGCTTGTTCCAGTCTACTCAGCTGTAAATGAGTACGTGGTTGGGCAGTGCTAGAATTGTTGAATGCTAGCTGTTAGCGCCGAAATGGTAGCTTCGGCTGTATGGTCCCCAGGGAGTTGAGAAATATATTGGCTTTAATTTGTGAGCCGCTTTGAAACGACATAGGAACTAGGTTGCGATAAAGCGGTATATAAGAACCTCGAACTATTATTATTAATAATATTAAATAACACGCTATGAAGCGTTGTAAGGTAGCACTACGCATACAATATTTAGCGTAGTAAATTATACCAGCGTTATGTTAAATTAACTACGAATACAGTATTAATTCAACGTACATTACTCACACGTGATGCGAATAAATGTACTTTGACGACAGTAATACATGTTTATACGTATTATTCGTATTACAAATAAAAACAACTAGGCTGGAAATGCTACATGATTTATTTCTTACGTGACTCTTCACTACATGTTAACAATGATATTTATATAACAAATATAACAATATACAGAACGAAATCATACATTATAAATTATTGTCAGTCCAGTAATAAATATGTGATTCTCCTCGGAACGTGAACCACCTATCACGTGATCGATGTTTGCACCGTAGACACGTGATCCACAAATGTGTATGTTGTTGCAGCAATAGTCGATGACGTACGGCTGCGTTTCCCACTAAACATGACCTTGTGCTGGTACCACTTCCGCTTCAGTACCGATATCACCTGATAGTAAACAACAACAAGTTCTAAGTGTGTATGTATTACAATGTTGACAATGTATGACAAATCTTTTAATGTACTAACTATGGCAATAACAACATTGAACACTAAGGTATGTTTTTACTTAAAATATATAATATTAAATATCATGTACTATTTTTTGGCATTTTGTCAGCGAACTATAAATTCATATGATACTGAATCTATGCATATTCGGTTAACAAAACCATAAAAGACGCTAAGTATTCGGCCAGAAAACGCTGATATTCCGTTCGAACACATCACCTCAAATAGTTCAAAAAAAAAAAAAAAAAATCCAGTAGCAAGATTGTGTTGTCACCACTGATGATCGAGTAGTTCGAATATTTCAACACAACATTACGAATGGTTCATTTTTCTGGGAAATTTTTATTCATCATGTTATTTTCTTTTAACGTAATGCTAATCAGCTTGCATTTCAATCATCTTTTTAGCAAAGATCTTATCACGTACATTACATAGACGTATATACGATTCCTAATAACTATTTGGAAAATTTGCCTGGTCGGAAATGTCAGCAAATTATTGATAAACTTTCGAAAAACTCTTGCATTAAGCATCAGTTTAGTTTTGGGTATTATTTCAGCAATGTAGATTAAAATTATGAAAGCCAAGCTATTAAACATATACAATAGTTAATTTAGAGATACATACCTAACTGATAACATGTTAATATCCCTATGATCACTTATATTTATTTCACGTTTGACATGTTGATATCTATGCCAAGATACTACAGTGTATTTACCTCATTGCTGACAACATATCTACCTTCGTACTATCTTTATTAAAGTACTATTTACCTCACTGTTAACATGTATAACACCAACATGTACAGTGTTACTTACCTCAATGTTAACATGTATAACACCAACGTGTACAGTGTTACTTACCTCACTGTTAACATGGATATCACCAACGTGTACAGTGTTCCTTTCCTCACTGTTAACATGTATAACATCAACGTGTACAGTGTTACTTCCCTCAATGTTAACATGTATACCACCAACGTGTACAGTGTTACTTAACTCACTGTTAACATGTATATCACCAATGCGTACAGTGTTACTTACCTCCCTGTTAACATGTATAACACCAATTTGTACAGTGTTACTTACCTCACTTTTAACATGTATAACTCCAATGTGTACAGTGTTACTTACCTCTCTGTTAACATGTATAACACCAACATGTACAGTGTTACTTACCTCACAGTTAACATGTATAACATCAACATGTACAGTGTTACTTACCTCAATGTTAACATGCATAACACCAACGTGTACAGTGTTACTTGCCTCACTGTTAACATGTATAACATCAACGTGTACAGTATTACTTACCTCACTGTTAACATGGATATCACCAACGTGTACAGTGTTCCTTTCCTCACTGTTAACATGTATAACATCAACGTGTACAGTGTTACTTCCCTCAATGATAACATGTACAACACCAACGTGTACAGTGGTACTTACCTCACTGTTGACATGTATAACACCATCGTGTACAGTGTTACTTACCTCACCGTTAACACGTATAAAACCAACGTGTACAGTGTTACTTAACTCACTGTTAACATGTATAACACCAAGGTGTACAGTGTTACTTGCCTCACTGCTGACATGTATATCACCAACGTGTACAGTGTTCCTTTCCTCACTGTTAACATGTATAACAACAATGTGTACAGTGTTACTTACCTCACTGGTAACATGTATAACACCAATGTGTACGGTGTTACTTACCTCACTGTTAACGTGTATAACACCAATGTGTACAGTGTTACTCACCTCACTGTTAACATGTATAACAACAATGTGTACAGTGTTACTTACCTCAATGTTAACATGTATAACTCCAACGTGTACAGTGTTACTTACGTCACTGTTAACATGTATATCACCAATGCGTACAGTGTTACTTACCTCACTGGTAACATGTATAACACCAATGTGTACGGTGTTACTTACCTCACTGTTAACGTGTATAACACCAATGTGTACAGTGTTACTTACCTCACCGTTAACACGTATAAAACCAACGTGTACAGTGTTACTTAACTCACTGTTAACATGTATATCACCAACGTGCACAGTGTTACTTACCTCACTGTTACCATGTATAACACCAATGTGTACAGTGTTACTTAGCTCACTGTTAACATGTATAACACTGTACACGTTAGTGTTATACCTGTTAACAGTGAGGTAAGTAACATTGTACACGTTGGTGTTGTACATGTCAACAGTGAGGTAAGTACCACTGTACACGTTGGTGTTGTACATGTTAACAGTGAGGAAAGTAACACTGTACACGTTGGTGTTATGCATGTTAACATTGAGGTAAGTAACACTGTACATGTTGATGTTATACATGTTAACTGTGAGGTAAGTAACACTGTACATGTATAACACTAACGTGTAGAGTGTTACTTACGTCACTGTTAACATGGATAACACCAATGTGTACAGTGTTACTTACCTCACCGTTAACACGTATAAAACCAACGTGTACAGTGTTACTTAACTCACTGTTAACATGTATATCACCAACGTGCACAGTGTTACTTACCTCACTGTTGATATCTATGCCAAGATACTACAGTGTATTTACCTCATTGCTGACAACATATCTACCTTCGTACTATCTTTATTACAGTACTATTTACCTCACTGTTAACATGTATATCACCAATGCGTACAGTGTTACTTACCTCACTGGTAACATGTATAACACCAACGAGTACAGTGTTACTTGCCTCACTGCTGACATGTATATCACCAACGTGTACAGTGTAACTTACCTCAATGTTAACATGTATAACACTAACGTGTAGAGTGTTACTTACGTCACTGTTAACATGTATATCACCAATGCGTACAGTGTTACTTACCTCACTGGTAACATGTATAACACCAATGTGTCCAGTGTTACTTACCTCACTGTTAGCATGTATAACATCAACGTATACAGTGTTACTTACCTCACTGCTAACATGTATAACACCAATGTGTACTGTGTTACTTACCTCACTGTTAACGTGTATAACACCAATGTGTACAGTGTTGCTTACCTCACTGTTAACATGTATATCACCAACGTGTACAGTGTTACTTAACTCACTGTTAACATGTATATCACCAATGCGTACAGTGTTACTTACCTCCCTGTTAACATGTATAACACCAACGTGTACAGTGTTACTTCCCTCAATGTTAACATGTACAACACCAACGTGTACAATGTTACTTACCTCACTGTTAACATGTATATCACCAACGTGTACAGTGTTACTTACCTCACTGTTACAGAAGCAGTACATCGTAGAAACAAACGCCCCCTAAAATCAAAATACAACAATTTAGCTGAATATTTCTTTTCCATATTTATCATTTCTTTATTGACTGAAATTGCAAAGAATTTAGTTTCTATCCAACATTCAATCAATGTAACCTACATGTATTTCACTAAAATCAAAAATTGTCGATTTCGCTTTAAAATACGTGTTTTTATGTTGTTTATGACGTAAATATTGTGTACACCATTGTGACGTCATAATGAATGTCTGTCTGATGTATCATTGACAATTGCTTATTGGATTTATGATGATGTAAATGTCGAAAACAAAGGTAACAATAAAAGGTAAATTAAGAGGATTTTTTTATATGTAAAAAGGTGCTAGGAAAAGAAGAAGCTCGCAATGACAGAGCACACAGGACAGATTAAGTAGAAGACCCGCATTGTCGGTAGCCTACTGCGATAATACAGAAGATGACAGTATAATGATCCCCAAACGTGCAGTAGTGTTGATGGAGTGACATCTGGGTTAACAGCGATGTCTTGACGCCTTTTCCTGAGTAGTTTGCAGACAATCATTTTCGTATTTCGTTTTCGATAGACGACATCTTGAAAGATCCTGTATATCTCATACATTCCATTTAGTGCTATTCATAAAACAACGAGGTCTCTCTGCTGCGCTGATAGAGTAATAATTCGCGTGGAGAGACATACAAACAGACAGAGAAGACATACTTGTGATTGGTAACTATTGCTCAACTAACCACGTGGTGCCCCTGGACCACCCCTACAAACATAGAACATATACAACGTCTTGGAAACCTCATAGTAAAGCCACTGGTGTTCAATTAGGTTTTTATTGATTTAACGCTTTTGTGTGTTCACAATGTCCTGCCACAGCCAGACCTGGTGACTTGACCAGACAGGTGACCTTGTTCTGTGTTATTAACACTAGACAATGGTCAACAGAATGCCTACAGGAACGTCGATCAGATTTATGAAGGATACTCATGACCTATCCGTACTCGTGTTCACAATGCCTTTTACCCCCATTGCACAGCAGAAGAATTGTTATCATGACATGGTTTCCAGATAACGTCTTAATGATAAGAGACTGTCAAAAGCTGTGTAATAGATCGTGGGCTGCATTTGTTCTATCAACGACTTATCCAGGGGTTTCTACCTGAGAGACCTGAATGTACACTGTCAAATTGTATAGCCGCTATTATGACCTGATTTTCTACTTTATATATTTATGAGATTTAAGCGTCTACCGTGATAAAAAAAACTTATTCACTATGGCTTAAATTGTATGTTAATATTTCTTGGATTTGACAGGAGATATGATGACAGGTGTCACATGTCGTGTAGGAAATATATAATTCTCCGGAACACACGGCTTCGTGGGGTTTGTGATATGTGTTTTGTCTCCCGTGCCTGCTGCTATTTTTATGTCGACTTGAATTATCTGTCATTGCTTGTTGACACTGTGGTATGTTTGCTCGTTTGTAGATGCTCTGGTAATTGTTTTTTTCCCTGTATGGTGTGAGTGTGATATTTTTGTCTTCATATTTTGATGGTTTAGAATGATTACTCTGCGGTACTTTCTGTCCTCATGTATAGACTGTGTATTACACTTTGTTCCCCTGTGTGGACGGTGATACATTTTGAGGTGTTGAAGATATGATATAAATTTTCCTCGCTGCATGCTATATATATTTTGTTAGTAATTTTACAAGGCATATGCAACAGTAGTGGTCATTATATTGTTAATGACTCCGCTAGGAGTCGAATCCGGGAACTCTGGTTTACTAGTCTTACGCTCTACCGAATGAGCTGAAGAAAAATTCTCCCTAGCCGAGTCGGTACCGAATGAGCTAAAGAGAAATTCTCCCTAGCCGAGTCGGAAGGAAGCGTCTAGTATTTTACCAGGGAATCACATACTGTTGATATAACCACAATGTTGATTTTTCTTCAAAATATTTAAAGACAACATTTAATCGCTGAAATAAATAGATATATTTATGTGTTAATAAATCCCAGTGGATAAGAGCACTTCTTTAATTTTTTCTTTCTTTTAATTTTCAGTTTAGTCACATGATAAAGTCATACAGGCACAACGAATATATGACAAATATATCAACAATTATTGAGATATTGTACATGTACAATATATATACGTGTAAATATATAACCTTAAAGTATAATGTTCAGACCGAAAAGTTGGACATTTAGATCTAGCTGTATTGAGTCCAATAGTGTGTCATTTCGACCAAAAGGCGTGACGGTTAAAGTAAACAAGCGTGACGCTCGAACCCGAATGATCGTAAAGTTACAAAATGTAGTAATTGGCTTAAGATGGATTACTAGATACATGTAGGTCTTCAACGAAAACCGAGAATGATTCCGCTTATGAATTGACACCGACGTTTTTAATCCAGCATGCAAACTATGTTTGTACCGAGCATGAACTCACATTCCCGTTGTTAAAACCATGACAGTGTTGACTACTTCACCTCACACAAGAGGGCGCTGCTGTTGTTTAGCAGCGAGACATTGATCCACAGAGTGCCCGGAAAGTCTGGTATTACGAAACTAAAATGTTTTGTGATGGTCCATCATCCCTATAGGGATTCCAAGTATTATTACTCCTGGATCTTTCCTATACCAGCATAAAGTCTATTTCAAGATGGTTTTATTATACAAAGCTGTCATTACAAGACCTTTGGTAGCTTCGTATCCATGAAAAAATCTTCGATTACCCTGATATGCGAATTGTTTGATGACAGGATAAGAAATACCGTGGTGCTATTTCTGTTGTATCGTAGAACAAAGCTTGGTTATATATATACTGAGGGGACATTTTACAGAGAATCAGCGTGGATTGAAATCCTCATGATAATAAACCTTGACCAGGTAGTTAATTGGTCAACATGACCATCGGCATTACATGTATGAGAGAACTGTATATAACCCAATGTTGTGACGAAACTGCATCATAAAGCAAACTTTCATTTGATTAATATCAATATATTGGCTTATAAAGTTTGTCTTTCATCCGTGTTAATATAATGACGTCTTACTTACGATGTTTTGTTGTTCTGGTGAAAAATTGGAACTAATGTTAGTACATTAACTCAATGTCTGAATGTGGTTAAATTTTACTCTATAATTTCTAACGATAGCTACATTTTATGTCTACCAACATTTGATTTGTCCTGTACATCTATGTTACCGGTGTGACTAGTCACTGTGTTATAAATTAGTGTTGTCTTGTAGCATAACGAGTGTGATTAGTAACGTTGTTGTATGTCAATGTAGGAGTGGCATATTCTTTTATGTTATCAAACAACCAATGGGTATCAGTGTTTAAGAAACAGTGTTTTTTTTCTATGTGGGAGAAGGTTATGTTTAACTGTGCAAAAGTGCTCTGTTATGTGTAAGATATAAGAAACGTGTAAATGTAAAAGAGCGTTATGTTATATGTAAAGAGGTAACCAAGGTTTAACGGTGTTATAGTGCTTTGCTATATGTAACGAGACCCATGCGTCTTTGATATGTGTCAAAAGAACACTTATGCGGTTTTGTTTCGTAGTGCTTTGCAATATGTAGAGAGGAGACCATTGACGTGTTACTGTGTCAAGGCGTATTTCTAAATGTGAGAGACGTTCAACGCACTTATTCTGTTGTTTATATATATATAGGTGCGCTTTTCTTTTAATTCTGGATTTTTCTATTATTTTTGTAGCTTTATTTATAATATATGTTTGATGATTTTCCATGGTTTTGCTAGCGTGGCAGCGATGAATAAAACATACCTGTAACGATACGACCAGTGCGCTGATGTAGTGGTACGCTGTTTCCATGTCGGATCCTATCTCCGGACGTAGGGGAACGAGAAGGAACTGAAGTCCCAACAGAGGGATCAAAATTAACGTAGCTCGCGCAGCCTTCCTGGATTAAACAAAAGAAAATAAATTGAACAGATTGAACGGCTTCATGACTATGCCAAGCAAAGTAGGTCTCCATATATAAGTCTTTCACAGCTTTGCAGACAGAAAATAAATACCATCTTGTGCAAGGTTCCCATAACAGAACAATTACTGACTAACACAGTGATAAAGAAACACGATTATGAAGCTTCCGTATTGTGTTGGATAAATTAAAAATGGTGTCATGATAGCAATTGAACTTAATGGGTTACATGTATGATTTACACTCTATAGATACATGTAGAATCAGGAGGTATTTACGGATCCTTCATCCAGTTATTCTTATCTAATATCATGCCATCTAACCACCTGTAATTTTTTTCTGGAGTAATCGTCTCCGACATTAGTAGAATGATCTAATCCTGATCTTCACAGATGTGTTTTTTTTATGGGCACGGGAGAGACACGGGACCTAAACATTTGCGTCTTATCTAACGGATTATTGTAGTAACAAGACCTGATAAGGTTTATGATACACAAGAGAAGTAATCTCATATAACGTTCGTGTTCGTTCTCTGTGGGATGGGTTTGTCTTCTTTATAACCTTGCTAAACAGGTAATCAAACGTATGCTTTTTACGCCCTAGTTTTGAGGATTGTTTGACCAGTAAAAATCGAGGTAATTGAATCAATAGCAAATGGTCTTTATGTCATCTCTCGCCCTTAGGAATATGTTCGACCTTTTCTGTTAATACTAACAGCATGCGATATTTTACAAGTAGATAATACATGCAGTCTGTTTCCATACGTGTTAAGACGGTAAATATGTATGGACAGTTGTGTTTGCTTTCCTTTTTGATGCTGTTTAATTGCAAACATCTGACAAAATGTCCTTTCACGAATGTGGAGAGACAAAAATAAGTAAAAGAAAAATGTCGTGAAACAAATACAAACATCATAGCTTTTACACACTGGAATGTCAGTCTAACCCGATGCCTAGTCTCCTGACATTCTGTTTACTCTGATATAACGCTATATCATCAACCTTTGCTTATGAAAAAAGAAATAAATGAATAGGCAAAACATGCGTTTGAATTCTGACCAATATGTTGTATCTAACTGTGTGTTGGATGAATAAATCTGACCGATGTGTTCAATTTTCATTTAATTTCAATAAATTTTATCGTCAAAGGACAAATGGATTGGGCAGCAGGCACAGCTTATTTAAGTCCTCTCCAAACACAGTGACAAACAGTGGTACAAGCATAGACACTACATGTAGAACACATACAAACACATATAAACAAGTTGGTATTATTAAATTAATAATCAAATTAGGGTAAACAACTACTAATACCCATTTTTATTATAATTGAATTAATGGTTTAAATTCTAACCTTTTATCTTGATACCAAAAAGACATATAATATATATATATATATATACATGTTGTTAAGAGAAAATAAAAAATAATTTGTTGATGGAGCTGCAAGTTTAAGCATTTGACGATGTGTTATTTTCCACAATGAGACAGATGACTAGTCAAACAACTGTCTGTCTTACAAGGAGTCGATTTTAACAGGTTAAAAATGTTAATATGTACAGTATAACATGTCTAAATCGGATGTCACCGGGACCAAAATATTTGTCCGGTTTAAACAGGTGTCCGGTTTATACAGGGTCGGTATGTCAATTTTTGAAAATACAAAAATGGAGTGTTTTGCATAAGATCTGTATGCAAGTGTCAATATATACAACAGAGAAATGAATCAATTGCAATGTTAAATTATTAACAAAATACACAGTCTATAATACATATGAAGGGCGATCCAACATTGGATAGCGCTAATTCGTTAAGAAAGTGTTTGATTTAGATTGTAGCCGGCCGAGTGAAATGGCATGACCGGAATTAACAGGTTGTTTTTACATGAATTACTATGCCAACTTTTGTGAAACAACACCGTTTTTCGGAATGGAGAGGGTTCGGTTTATACAGGGTTTAACTGCTATGATTATATAGGGAATATGCCGGGACCACAAACCACAACCGGTTTAGACAGGGATCCGGATTAGACAGGGGCGGTTTTGACAGGTTATACTGTATATATTTGTATATTAAAAAGTAATAACATTCGAATTAACGAGGAGTTATTGCAGATACAAAACTGCACATTAATTTTCCTAAAAACACCAGGATATAATGTCAGTACGTGTGTCTCCGAACTAAATTGTGACGATGTTATGATCAATTAGACCGATCACCATAGGAACACCACCGTATTACTGTCATTTTCTACTCGACCAGAAGAACGCTTAGAGTTAAATCCGTCACCACCGGCTCTCGATTCCAATGTTATAGGCTAACTCTACCACGCGATCTACGTCTATATTACATGCAGTTTTAAGAGAAATGTAAATACTTCAAATTATTGACTTCCTTTATGTTGACCTTTGACCCTTCGGTATTCATTTGTGTCTTCGAAGCCACAAAGAAAGCACATTCTGAGTTAAATCCATCACTGCAAAGAGATTATGCCTATCATATAGCAACTGGTCAATTGAATGACCTTGACATTGAATCCGACCTTTTCAATTCAACGTCAATACAAATTCCGTCACTCCCATGAATGCTTTCATCTTATTGATTTACCTTTGGTAAAGCAGACATTCAACGAAGGATCGTTAAGAATGGAGCATTCCAAACTCAACAAAATATAACCGTTCATAAACCTTTTTCAATTCGTTTATAGCATGATGAATTTCTGATCAGAATTTGCGAGTAAACATTTAGTTAATGTGCATAAATCTGAACAATTTCTCTAGATCAATTGCTGCAAAAGCTCACTATATATAAACATACAAAATAGGCTACGGAACACGGTCTCTGTTTCTGGTCAATTTCACATGATATCCAATTCACTACCTTGTCATAAGAATTTGGTAATGTTTTGCAGAAAAGAATTAAGATTATACAGCACACACAGTTGCAAAGCAAAGCATTCTCTATTGTCACATACAAATGGCATAGTAACATCAACAAAATATCTTGCATAGAGTCACAAACTAAAGTATATTTAACTTAACTCTTAGTGAAGTATAACCTATATACAAACCCATACCAAATATAACCTCAATGCAGAACCGTAGTAAAATACAACTTGTATACAGACCTATAACATATTCTGTTGTAGAATTATGTTAATTTATTTGTGTAAAGATCAATAGAAAATAAAACATGAATATTGATTAAAATAGTAAAATACATATGTTATGCCAACTCATAGTAAAAAAAACCATGAATATATACCCATAATAAAAACTGACCTACACTTAGATCCGTAGTAAATGCCATACTTTAAACAATAATGACAGACGTTATTTAATCTTCCTTCACAGTGAAATCAAATCATTTCTCCAGCGAGATTCTTTAGAAAATACGTATATTTACTAACGATACACGATGCAGTAGGCTTGCCAGTGGGACATGTTATACGTACTAAGTTTGCCTGTGGGATATGCTATACGTACTTTGTTTGCCTGTGTGATATATTATACGTACTTTGTTTGCCAGTGGGATATGTTATACGTACTTTGTTTGCCTGTAAGATATGTTATACGTACTTTGTTTGCCTGTGTGCTATGTTATACGTACTTTGTTCGCCTGTGGGACAAGTTACACGTACTTTGTTTGCCTGTGTGCTATGTTATACGTAATTTGTGTGCCTGTGTGATATGTTATACGTACTTTGTTCGCCTGTGTGATATGTTATACGTACTTTGTTTGCCTGTGGATATGTTATACGTACTTTGTTTGCCTGTGGGACATGTTATACGTACTTTGTTTGCCTGTGGGATATGTTATACGTACTTTGTTTACATGTGTGATATGTTATACGTACTTTGTTTGCCTGTGTGATATGTTATACGTACTTTGTTTGCCTGCGGGATATGTTATGCGTACTGTGTTTGCCTGTGGGATATGTTATACGTACTTTGTTTGCCTGTGGGATATGTTATACGTACTTTGTTTGCCTGTGGGATATGTTATGCGTACTGTGTTTGCCTGTGGGATATGCTATACGTACTTTGTTTGCCTGTGGGATATATTATGCGTACTTTGTTTGCCTGTGTGATATGTTATACGTACTTTGTTTGCCTGTGGGATATGTTTTACGTACTTTGTTTACCTGTGGGACATGTTATACGTACTTTGTTTGCCTGTGTGATATGTTATACGTACTTGTTTGCCTGTGTGCTATGTTATACGTACTTTGTTTGCCTGTGGGATATGTTTTACGTACTTTGTTTGCCTGTGGGATATGTTATACGTACCTGTTTGCCTGTGGGATATGTTTTACGTACTTTGTTTGCCTGTGTGATATGTTATACGTACTTTGTTTGCCTGTGTGATAAGTTATACGTACTTTGTTTGCCTGTGTGTTATGTTATACGTACTTTGTTCGCCTGTGGGACAAGTTATACGTACTTTGTTTATCTGTGGGATATATTATACGTACTTTGTTTGCCTGTGGGATATGTTATAGGTACTTTGTTTGCCTGTGGGATATGTTATACGTACTTTGTTTGAGTAGCCTCTGGAACCTGTCTCAGCTTTGTGATCAAGAGACGGACTATATTGCACAGGAAAACGAAATTGGCCTGAAATTAGAAAAACAGAAAATGGCAATACTAACAGTGAGGCAATATTGCTATATTTTCTTACTGAACTAGCGACACAATTAATGTTTGTATCAAGAATGTAGGCAATCAAGCATGTCTGATGGATTTTTTATTATATGGCATTACAACTTATTAGAATTATCAGTATCGATTCGAAAAACTTAGCTAGCAAAAACAATGTCAAAATATAATTAGGATAAGGGTTTTCTTGCACAATTAAACAACAGACTTATTTTCCCGAAAATGACTCAGATGTTCAAATTGTCCACTAGAGACGACTATTGAATATGGCCATGCCCTAGTTAAATTAAGGAGAAACTCGACCTGATGACATGCTGTCATCTTATATTGCATTGATTGTAACTAATAAATAACTATACACATTAACGCTTGTGCCTCGGTTTCCATGATCTGATGGCTACATAGCACCAAACACCAATAATTCAGTCAAATGGGATTATACCTTTGGTACGCATGACCTGTATCACTGATTAGCTGGATGCCAGTGTAGTAAGGTTTTCCTGTCGATAAGTCCAAGAGCAATAAAAAACTTAACGCATTTGATACCATCATAGAAGCTTTCATATCCTCCCACTGGCTTTAATATTGTATTTTTATGTATTTATAATAAGAAACAATATCGTATCACGCGATAGAGAATTATTCCTGAATGTCTTAGGGGTAACGTAAAGGATTTAGCAATATCATTATATATATAATTGAATATTTTTTACTGTGAAATCTCTCATTTACGTGGGGTTTGTAATGTCGTTGACTTTGCTGGTTATCATTGTCCAGGCATTCAAACGTCCACGAGGTAGATGAAAATTTGAAATAAAGCAATTCTCCGTTTGAGCGGGTTCTCGTAGTCCACGAATTCACGTACACACGAAGTGTTGCTTTATTGGAAAACCACGAATTTTAGGCGCCACAAGAATATCAGATTTCACAGTATTGCTGGTGTTAATAAATAATTTCCTTTATTTTTTCCATTATCTAGTTTCATATTTTACATTAGACAAAACTGTTTCCTTGTTATACATATTTACCACGGCAACCTTGGCATATTTGTCCTGGATACAAAGGAGATCTTCAACAGCCAAAGTGCCCCCTCCCCCTAATGCGATCGAAACAAATATCTTTAAAATATTTAAGAAAGAGCGTCTGATTGATCACACGTCGCTTCACCGACCTTTAAAATTAAAATCAACTTGTTCTCTGGCCTTAAGGAAAGTTGATGATAAAAATGATCTAAGCTGTGTGACCTGACAAAAATATGAAAAGGTGCTCCAATAGATATAAATGGTGAGCTTCGATTCGAAATCGACCTCAAAAAATATTTGAAAGCGATAACGCGTCCAGTGAAGATGAACTTTATGTAACAACTGTACTTTGTCGGGCAGCAGTCATAAATTTGATAAGATCGTGATTGGCTACACTATTCATGAGTATGCTAATAAAGCATTTCTGACACCAACTCATTTCTGCCCCATATCGCCACTTGCGCCATTCAGAAAATCCAGTGAATGATGTGTTTGATAAGAGTATATGAACCAGTTGGAAGTTGAATGTATCGAGTCGTTGGATTCCGTAGACTAATTGATAATTTGATAGATTAATGAGACTTTAAACAGATGTGACACTGTTTCCATGTTTGGTTTTGTTTGACGTCCTTTTAACAGCTAAGGTCATTTAAGGACGTGAATGTGTGTAGTGTATTAGTGCTTGAGTGTGTGTATGCAAGAGACAGGGTATGTTGGTGTGCTTCCCTCCTTGTGATACCGCGGATCTGATCCCGACTTTATAGTGTTATCGCACTGAAATACCATGCCGAATGTACCCATCACAGCATTCCGCCCGGTCACATTATACTGACAATGGGTGAATAAGTTGTTGCCATTCCCCTAAAAGCTGAACGTTAAGCAGGGAAAAACGACTATTTTGGTCGCTTTTGTGTCCGCAAATAGAGGACACCAAAGCAAATCCCCAATTCGGCAGGGGGTTCTCTCATCAGTCGCCTCCTACCCTACGATACATGCAGTGGGTAACAGCAGGTGTATTCTTTTCCCGATCCCCCACCTGCAGGGGTGTGTTTCAATGTCCACAATATCTATAGTAAGTATTTTAAACGTTTTATTTACTGACCAGGCTGTAGAAAACATCTTAACGAAATTCCATATATTTATATAAAGAAACACACAGTTTCTGTTTTTTGTTGATATTCACGATTGCCATTACTATTGAATTGGATATATAATTTGTTCGAGGTGTCTTGATATCGATAAATGGTCATGTAGGAACAGATTATTTGTTTATCAAATTCCGTTCATTTTAAAAAAGAAACTAACTTTTATTTGAATATGTTTCTATAGTTTCACTGTAGTCATCTTGAATAAAAGTGGAAGCTAAATTTGCATATATATATTGATTAGGAGGCCCCTACGTACCCAAATAACGTTACGTGCAGAAACAACCAAACATATTGCGCTATCAGAGTCTATTTTTTCAAATATGCACGGCGCAACCCTAAATAAAACCAGAAGTCGTAATTTTTCGAGATGATGCCCCGATATCGATAAGTAATCAGGGATTCCCAACATATCTGTATGCCAAATTTCGTGCTTTAATTTACAAGCGCATTTTTCACCTTATCCTCGCTATCAGTCTAACGTTTGTATTACATTGATACTGTTTGTTTCTAACCCGCTCCCATGTCTGTTAGTGGTCATGTAGCATTTCCATTGCATTTCAATAAAGCGATAAAGATGAAAAATAACGGCGGATCGGATGAAAAATCCCCATTCCAACCGAATGTTTTGGCGTAATTTTTGAACTAGAAAATGCGGAATATTTTTTCTTCAGTTGTACACTTTAAATATGCCATACTTGCAGAATGAAACTTTTCAATGTACATTTCTTTTGTTTACAATTCTGTAATCGGACAAAGTGTAATTGATACTAAACTATGGCCTGCTCATTAAACAGTATAATGATAAGAAGTGGCTTTAGTGGTAGGCGAGATTGTATAATTCATATTTGGTGTTTCTATTATTTTTGTTATCCCTTTGTTCGCCTGCCCTTAAATTAAAAACACAATAAATGAACGAAGATGAATTATTTAACACACTACGTACTAACAGCACAACAACCAGACAAGACCCACAGGTCTGGGCGGAGACTAGACCCACAGGTCTGGGGCGGAGACTAGACCCACATGTCTGAGCGGAGACTAGACCCACATGTCTGAGCGGAGACTAGACCCACAGGTCTGGGCGGAGACTAGACCCACATGTCTGAGCGGAGACGTCTGGGCGGAGACTAGACCCACATGTCTGAGCGGAGACTAGACCCACAGGTCTTGGCGGAGACTAGACCCACAGGTCTGGGCGGAGTCCCGCTACACTCGTTACGGGCATTTTATTCAAAATCAAGCTAACGATATGTCTAAGCTATGAGAAAAATAGTTCCTATATATATGCCGCAAAACTATCATCACTGACTTATAGTATAACACCTCTTTGGGCCTCTCTTGAGTGGATAAACACGCTCATATGACAACTTATATCATCGTTTGTATGTTTCATACGAGTCTTTTCTGAATCCTCAGAGGATTCGCAAGGTCGTAAATTCCCTGAACCAACGTCGTAAATCATATTTGTATAGTTGTACACGACAAATATAACCGGCATTTTAAGTAACCAGCGGTCTAATGTCTGTACCAATAGTCGAACCGTATATATGTGTATAATTGATTTAACAAGCGTCTTTGTAAAGCAGATGTTAATTCGACGTTTCACTTCGACCTTGACAATAGTGAGGAATTTTATGAGACGTAACGATTATTTAATGCGCGAAGTTACATTTTCTCGTAGATATGTGTGGTACGCCGGGAGATGGGATGTAATGTTTTAGTGCACTCTGGAGACGTGTTTCCTACTCCAGCAGATTGCCAAATGTGTTGGACGGCCGACATTCAGCGATCGCTTGACCGCATTTAATAGTCTGCGTGAAGGAAATTGCGTGCCATCCGATCCCCTGTGACTCCGCTCTTTATCCAGTGTCCGAAGATGACTTGTCATTCAAAAATGATAGGCGATACTGAAGCCGAATGATCTTGAAATAATTGGCAGGCGGACGGACCTGAGTTCTAGTTTATCAATATTTGTTAGATTACCAAGTCGTTGTTATAAAGCTATAATATTTGTTGCATTTAACATTTACTTGTAACACAATATATTGATTTCATGCCCTCAAATATTATTCCAAACATTGCACATTGGTTGATTTTATTGCCGAACCAAATTGTCCGTTTTATTGGAAAACCAAATACAACATTAACTATTTTAGTCAAACTACCAAGCTTACACCAACGTTTGCTGCAGCAAACGGTGCAGGATATATACATATACGTCACTGATGAGTGAAGATATCAATTTACATAAGGGTTGTCAACGAGATTTGATTGATGCTTTTAATCTCATTACGTATTGTGCGGTATTTTCCCATGATGTGGCATGTGTTTCACTTTCTCTTGATATGAACCCATAATTCAATGAAATTCTAACAAACGAATTATATATAGATTTATATCATAGACAGCCGTTTTCGAAAACGTGGAACGAACTCCTGGGATGCATAGCTATAGGCGGTAGATACACAAATGCCCCCTGTTTCTATGTTAAACTAATACTAAGTAAATGATAAACCCATATGCCTACTCCAGGCGGTAGATACACAAATGCCCCCTGTTTCTATGTTAAACTAATACTAAGTAAATGATAAACCAATATGCCTACTGCAGGCAGTAGATACACAAACGCCCCCTGTTTCTATGTTAGACTAATACTAAGTAAATGATAAACCAATATGCCTACTGCAGGAGGTAGATACACAAACGCCCCCTGTTTCTATGTTAAACTAATACTAAGTAAATGATAAACCAATATGCCTACTGCAGGCGGTAGATACATAAATGCCCCTGTTTCTATGTTAAACTAATACTAAGTAAATGATAAACCAATATGCCTACTGCAGGCGGTAGATACATAAATGCCCCTGTTTCTATGTTAAACTAATACTAAGTAAATGATAAACCCATAAGCCTACTCCAGGCGGTAGATACACACATGCCCCCTGTTTCTATGTTAAACTAATACTAAGTAAATGATAAACCAATATGCCCAATTGATATTATAATTAATTATTGATAAAAACACCTTATATAATTACTTATATACCAAACTTTTCGGGTGTAACAAATACAGATATGTAGACATGCTACCGGTCCCTGTGTTTTTGTTATTATCTTACATCTATATTCTTCTACAACGTAGAGTAATAAAGTCTTAATAATGTCAGTTTTGTACAGGCAAGACAGGTCTTTTACAGGCAAGACAGGTCTTTTACAGGCAAGACAGGTCTTTTACAGGCAAAACAGGTTTTTTACAGGCAAGCCAGATCTAACTGATTTGCCTTGTAACCAACTAGCATGGATAGTCTAAAAGAGTGTTAATTTATGCATTTTGCAAATCATATCAAGTTGATATTACTGGATCGTAAAAAAGATTTCTCCTGTGAAAAGGATCGATCATATGGTATAAATTAAGTCATCAGTGTCATTTCAATAATCATACGGTGTGATATAGGGAAAACTATCTTGTTCATGTATAGATAACAATTATATATAATGATCGAGGTGATTCTAAAAAATATCTTCCTTAGTTAGAGTATGGACCAAATTTAACTTATTCAATCCGCTAATAAAATGTAATTGTTGATTATCCACATTCAAAGAGCGGATATTATTTTACAAACGCAGACAGTGAATTCTATGAATAGATTATCTTCCTGTCTTCAAAACTGCAATTTCACAAATAAAAAACGTCATAACGTCAGGTCATCAATTTTAGGGTTGTACAATTCACAAAGCAGCCTTTGTATGTTTTTTTTTTACAATGGCATGGATCTAATAGACTGATCAATTCAATTTGTTTTATTTGTCAAAGCAGACAAACATCAACTTCATTGTCACTGTACAATTATATATACCATTGAATGAATTTGGAAATGTTTGCTTCAAATGGAATGTCTCCTCGCACTAGGTGACGTGATGAATCGGAACAACAAAACACTGAAATACTCGTAATACGCAGAAGAAAATAAAAGTTCACCATCAATATTGTGAGGAAAACAGCTACCCAAAATTTCGAGATAATGACAGTAAGTCGAAATATGAAGTTATTATCCCGAAATTACGAGTTAATGTCACAAAAAAGAGAGATTTTTACGTGACCCTTATGCTCTTCCGTATAAAAATAAAACAGTGGATAAAAACCTAAGTCCACCTATGGCGACGTTTGATTTTATTCACGTGCTCACGATGAAAAAAATGATAATCTATACAGTTCAAATAATTGTTTAGAAACAACACGTGGAGATTTGTGATGATCAATTAAAGGACGATTGAGATTATTGAACGATTTTCAGTAATTAGTTGAGTATAACAGTATTTGTATAACTCCAAACCAATCAAAATAAACATTCATTTTATTTCGTTAGCTCGAACTTTACACGCTAACAGGACATCCTGTTGTGATTATTGTAACAAGAAGCTAGAGGTGTGCTAATGACATTGTTATTTCTCCATGTTCAACCCCTCGAATAAGCTTCGATTTGCACTTAAACGGCAATACGTTAATCAGAACATTTCATGAAATCCACGGGAAGGACTACTTCGTTCTTAATTTATGATCCGCAGTTTGTACTTTTAAAAACATTTAAGACATATTGACTTTTTCTGTCAATTACATTTCTCTTAGATTTACTGCGGGGTTCCAGATACTAAATACCGTTTCATATCCAAGATTACATCTTCACAGAAAAGTCCCGAAGCTAATTTCATTTAGAAATCCTTTATATGATATACTGGTTAGCAAAAACAGTTAGTAATGTATAAATGAAATCGTTTATGATCCCTTCCTATGACGGATATCAGCAACACAGCAGATATTATATCTTATTGCACGCAGCAGTACGCCAGTATCTTCTTGTACTGTTCTCAAAGCATTTCATTGCCTTGTTTTGACATGCCATGTATATTATTTTTTAAACACAAACAACATGGTTATTTTATTTTTTCAAAAATCTGTCGAAGAAAGATTATTATTATTGAATACACTTGCAATGTTTTGTCTTTATCGGTTTACCAAACATCATATGACACTTTAAGTAACATGTGAACATGCTATGGTAATTTCCTTAGAAAACAATCGTGATGTAACCATCTCTTAACGATTGCTTTGCGACGCTGTATAGAACTGCTTCACAAACCAATGCCGACATCTGAAGTCGAACAAACGACCCTGGACGCTGACAGTTTGTGGTGCAATTTCATGTATATAGATTACATAATAAATTTACATATACAAGTCAATGAGAGTATTTCAAATATTTCATTTATAATAATATTGGACAAACTGAGCTAAACGTCATCGGCAATCGATCCATTCCCACTGATTCACAGTGTATCTTAAACTATCAATTCAACGAAAGTTACATCCTTTATAACAATGCAATATTATTGATGTTGATGATTTGTGACGTAATTTAATGTGAGGAATTTTTTGAGAAGCGTCTTGTCGAATATTGCTGCTTTAGATAATGTAACCATAGAGAATGAAACCATAGAGAATGAAACGTTAGCGTATGAAACGTTAGCGAATGTAACCATAGAGATGTAACCATAGCGAATGTAACCATAGATAGTATAACCATAGAGAATGTAACCATAGAGAATGTAACACCATAGATAATGTAACCATAGAGAATGAAACCATAGATAATGTAACCATAGAGAATGAAACGTTAGGGAATGTAACCATTGAGATGTAACCATAGCGAATGTAACCATAGATAGTATAACCATAGAGAATGTAACCATAGAGAATGTAATGTTCCGTCATACTTACCACCATAGAGATTATTATAGGGACGTACATTATCCACTGTAGACTGCTCTCTCCTATCCAGCAACTGCAATATCAAACCAAACGAGAATTTCGTTATAAATGATTAACATACATTAAACATTGGCTGTTCCTTTATTAATACTTGATTTAAATTTGTGATATCAATACAAATCTCAAATGAGTGTTCGTCTTATATAAAGTTTTTCATATAAGCGACCTCTGTCGCGCCTAAACGGATACATCGGAACGAGCTTAAAATCATCTATCTCATATTTAAAAGATACAAACTGAATCGAGCTACGCAAGTTTCAATAAAGTATACAAGAATCCTGAATTGGACTATGCTGTGATTATTGAAACATATTACTAATATGTATGAGGACATATCCTAAAATACTACTTGGCCATCGTCTAGTCTTTAATGTCACCGTCGGCATAATGCTTATTGTATTGTATCCCACGTACCGATGCCATAGCATCATACCACATGAGGTGATAAAAACAATATTAAGGCATCTCCATTTCATTCAACGGTATCTGTGTGATAAATAAAACACGCTGTAGATCTGCTGCACCCCTTGTTAAAAGTATAAAAGGGAACTCGTATTCAATTAGAGGTGAATATTGCATATTTATAGGCATCTTGTTTATAATCAAAGATAACTTGTTGACAATGAATGTTGACATGCACCTCGTTAAATCTGACTGCAGGTAAGGTTTTGAAAAGAACAAATTTAAATATTTTCGTTTACTTGACCTTCACAAATAAAGATTTATTACTATCAAGTATGGACGTTACCTTGATCGCTGAATGTCGTCAGCTGAGCCCCGGATACCCGTGTATATTGCCACTAGCACGAAGGGCCAACCTGTATGATAAAATATCAGTATGACATACACTTTACATGATTACTACTATTCAAACATGTTTAAATCAGTCATTTACGCCCCCCTCTCTGCTGAACTAATCAAGGTATCAATCAGAATATTCCTCTTGCTCAAAAATGTCTTCGAAAACAATATCTGTCATACGCTGCTTTAATTGTACAAGCAGTGCAACTCCTGCCACAAACCCTAATTCCTACTATTGTCGGATATAACACACTTTATAACATCATGACGAAGATAAAGAGCTTACTACAGAACAACAAACGGTTAGGAATACAATTATATGGATACAGTATGTATCATATTGGCAACATGGAAATCAACGTCTAAATATCAAAAGGCAAATACAGGAATCTAAGAGACACTTTGAAAAGGGAAACAGAACGAGGTCTAAAACACAAAGCATCCGGAAGGGAAAACATATTGTGTATCAACTGTGCCAAACAGTATGAGGATATGCTATCGGTAATCTACGCTTTAATGTACAGTGAACTAGTCCTTGGTTGTGACAGACACTCAAATTGTATATATGAATGCTGTAAAAGGTTGAAATTCGAAAGTAACGTTCCAATACAAGCCTATATTTCTCTATTCTTTTTTTTATTCATTTGAAACTAAACATTTTTTATGTCGCATCCACCGTGGTAAGTTTTACACCTATCACGCTGACATAATCCTAAGGGACAGCACATCTGTATAGATTCTTAACTAAAAAATGTGCCACTAGTTTGGTTAACACTGCATTATTTAATTTCAATTTCTACATAACCTTATTGTATAGTATGGTATGGTACTTTGCAGGTACTAAACGTGTTTGTAAATTGGATGATGACAACAGGGTCACATGACATCGTGTACACGTGTACATCTTGTTACTTTGTACATATTAACATTGAACTGTTATCAGATGCAGTATACAGTCAATATGAATGCAATTTGGGTGACAGATAAATAGAATGAATATTTATCTGTCACTCAAATTGCATTCATATCGACTGTATACTGCATCTGGTAACAGTTCAATGCTTATATTTACATTAACATGTATAAAGTTTGTTTTGTATAGTAACTGAGGCAAAAATACGTTTGAATTTCCCGCTTATCATATCAGTGACGTCAGTAAGTTCAAATCCTAGAGCAGCCGACATTTCCAGAAGAAATAATATAGTCCCTCGTGTCATTGAAAACCACACGCACATAAAAAGGTTTGAACACAAACTTAGCTTTATTATTTATTTCATATGAGTGTGTATATGTTGAAAAATTGTTAATAATTGCATAACTTCTGCTTGTTTAAAATTAAAGCTGTTTTTCGCGCATTGATATATTACATGTATTTTGAAGTGATGCGGCGCTGAACAGACTTGATTGTTTCCTCGGACACGCCTATGTTTCCTTCGACTGGAATATTACGCTATTTTCAAAAGCATATATACTCCGAAATGTTTAATTAAAGTGGTCCTTTCAGTAGGTGATAACGATTCCAGGGACATTTCGTTTGAAATAGATTCCATGTCTAATCGGTCAGATTAGCATCGCTAGCAGACGACGTTCACAGGGGCTCGGTTTCGTGATTTTGAGAAATGGATGACATCACTGAAAAACACAACACTTAAAAATGTATTTGTACACATTCTAAAACCTTGTCGATACCCTCGACTTTTACTAGGTTTTAGAAATGCTGAATTTTAGTGTTGTGGTTATTCACTGATGTTATGCAAAACTCAAAATCTCGAAACCGATCTCCCGTGTGATGACGTTGACAAACTTGGTAATTTCGTATCTAGAATGGCGCTTACAATAATTTTGTGACACCTACACATCTTATAATAAATTCATATTGTCATACTTTGTCAAGTTGCATTTTTTTCTTTTCGATGACCTATATTGCTAAATGATTACGAACCCAGAATGTTTTCCGACTATAGGCCTATTGATACCGAAAGTATCGGGCGGCCATGTTTGTTTACCTTGTATCAGCTGTATTCCTACACTGGCCGTATCACTGTTAATTGTAGTATACAGTCTCATATACTGCAATTTGGTTTACTAATGACATATAGGCAATGCAAATGCAAACACAGAATGTAAATATTTCATTATAACATACCTGTACATAAGTTTAATCTTTATATAGAAATGTGTCAATGATTTCATTTAGTTTTAGACAGGAGTTAAGATAGGACTAAAATTGAATAATGAATTTACAGGTTTTATAACAATTGATCGATTAAAATAAACGCACGTCATAGGGATTACATTTTGCTGTCAGTATATTTGAAAAATCTGTTGACAGCTTTGTTCATAGATTCGTTCTTTTGAAAATTACATGTAGATAATTTAGCAATTGAAACAAAATCACATTTATGTCTGGCACAAACATGCACGTTCTCTAAACGATACAGTGAGCATCAGTTTATAGCATATGGCGCACGATTATCACCTACATTACAGTCAAATGTTTACAAAAAATGCTTTACAGACACGTACACGTCACATTAGTTGAGTTAAATATCCAACTCAGAGTAAAATACTCACATGCATAAGTCATTTTTAGTTATTCAAACATCTAAGGAATGTTTTCTCAATTGAGCTTAATGTTTCTTTAACCGACAACCGACCCAGGCCTGCTACATGTACATCGCAGTGTACCTTCAACTCACACGTCAACGTAAGGGTGATTAATCAGAGTATCAACTAAAGGAGTGAAATGTGCATACAGTAACCATTAGATGCTGCATGCTAACGGGATAAGACTTGATACCTACATTAACCAATAAAAAGGGGAGTGCATTCCGATACTAACCTATGTCAGATGGGAATACCATTTTACCAACCAATAGAAGGAGAGCTTATAATAATGCTAGCCAATAAGAGTAGAAAGCTTACTTCAACTAGATAGAGGTGAGGGCGTGAGAGCATTCGTACATTAGCCAGTTAAAAGAATGTTAACACATGTTTCTATATCAATAAATAATGTGTGGTTCATCTGACGCACTCGGTTCGGTTGACGTTCTATTGATGCGCTATGTCTTTACGTGTACGCAGTATTATCTAGGAAGATAAAGACGGCAGCCATTTTGTAAACACATGGTTTCTGTGTAAGTCTTCCTATTTATGGTATTAGAAGCCCATAACAATACATACCTCGGCCAACGAGAAGAAAGAGAATGTACTTACACCAGCCTATGAAGTAGCAGGCGATAAGGACGTGTTTGGTGGAGCCAAAAGTGCGAACCATGATGGTATGTAGGTACAGGCCCTCGCAGAACATCCAGGAGAAGTTGCACACCACGCAGTACTGTGCAAACACGTGGATCATCCGGCACCATATCTGGGGACACACAACAGCATATCAGGGACTTGCTTAAAAGGTTGCGTTTGTTTGATTGTTTATTCTTAAAGACAAGTATGTTACCATCAGAATTCTTTGCGGAATCTCTGCAAATAAGGGTATGGTAAGATACCTGATATGAGGTAAAATATTTATTTCGGTGATATCAGGGTTGAAAAGTTGTCAGCAGGCGATAGGTGTCGTGAAAAAAACGTCACATGATAATTAGGTTGTGGGCGTGGTCACCAGTTTAGGAGTATGTTAATACAGATGTAGTTACGTGGCTTAAGTGTGAGGCATGTGGCTATCAGGTACAAAATAATACTGTCCATACAGAACATATGAAAGTGAAGGAATGTAGGAAATAACGCAAAGCTAATGCTAATATATAGGTCAGATCAGACATCAGTGTTAGAGATGGACTCTTTTTATTATTATTAATTTAACTCATTCACCCCTGAAGACACATTTGACCTCTTCCAATTCAAAGGTTGGAATAGTCAATTATGAAAGTTCAGGGGTGAATGAGTTAAAGGGTTCCAATTTTGGAAAATACTCTTCACCTTCTACTTGGTGTTTCATTTATTTATTTTGTTTACAACGCTTGCGTACTTACATGGTTATTCTGAATGACGACGCCATTGGTGGCCACTAGAAGCATGTACAATATCCAGGAGAACCCTGTCAGTACATAGGAAGTGAACAGGTTCTTGTGAATGGTGATGCGGTCACATCGGAGTTGACTATGAAGAAGACAAACAGAATATAGAAACACATATATAAAATAGGCTAATACACATATACATTTACTCATGTACATCAAAATTATCACCCATCTTTGAAAATTATGTTGTTTACAAAATACGACGTACTGTGTATGTATAACGGATGTACCTTATGCATTTCAGTTTATTGGCCTATGCGCTACTTTACATACTCCTTGTGTCATTGAAATCATATTCTTCTCGATAAATTAACAGCGTGTTCGCATTTTAAATACGCCGTTCCAGTCATTTGAGGAGACAATTTTTGTTTTAAAAAATATCAAATATTTTATAAATACGTTTCTATATGTATATTTTTTTTGGTAGTGATTACCAATTATATAAATATTTAATATACCACTTCACATTGACTAACGCGTCCTGTGATCTTTGAAATTTTGTTCATTACTTCAATACTGGACTACAATCAATGCTGTTAATATCAAGGTAACTCAAAGAATCTGTTCCACTTTGGGCAAACACGAGTTAAACAAGTTTCCAATTCAACAAAGAGTTATCACCCCTGATAAATGGGTTTAATTGCTTATTCAAATGTATTAACAAATATCATATTTATAATTAGATTGTTAACAGTCTCTGTGCTTAGCAATCGACTAGTTAAGGCCAAATAATATCTCATATTTCATGCATGATCTATAAATAAGGAACTTCTAGGATGAACGGAATTAAATCTTAGCATATAACGTCGGCCATCTTTTATCTGCCTATCAGCAGTAATATGAAACATGGAAATCAACAAATTAGTTCATATATTTTTATATACACCGAACAGATTGTAATGATTGAAAATCATCATGCAGTTTAAAAAAAACAAATATTTACAAAACTGTTTACCACAAAGAACACTATAAACCCGGAGGAGGTTCAATAACATGGCACAATTTAGCCATATGATAAAACAATGTACTGAAAAAATGTAACGTTACTACCATCGGACGCGTTAAAGTACCGACGGGACTTGTAACGTGCAGCTCGCGTGATATTCCTGACCGTAAAGTACGTTATAAAGTAAAACATCAAAACATTGTTAGGCAAGAAATTGCTCGCCGTTGGAGAAACACCTCTTTAATTCGCCAATGTTCTTTTGGATTGCATTTTGCGGATATTTTAATGACGTTTTGGTCAATTACAATACTAACAAGACTTGGGCAATAATGTGGCTCTGATAGACACTTCAACCTGCCATTATCGTTAAGCACTAAGTCTGAATAGAATATTTATAAAAGACATTACTTATTTTTAACATTTAATCTCGGTTATTTATTGTGATGCGATTTTGATATATGTATCCCTGTAGGTGTTAGGACTGAATTATCCTCTAAACGGTTTTAGATTGAAACACCGATGAAGTATATTAACTTAACAATTTCCGCCGGTGTTTAACATCTGCTTTACACAAAGGCACAGGCAAGAGGAACGACATTAATCGGACAGTTTCGGCGTACTTTAAAGAGTTTATTCAATGCAGAAAGTGTAGGTTTCCTGCTAAGATATAATCAAGTATTCATATAACACGACCGGAGAAACCCACAGGGGAGATAACTATCATTGATCTCACCAATTTATTTTGCTTTTCAAACGCTTTAAACGGAATTGATCCCCTTTTGCTAATTATGTTTTCGCTGTGTAAGATTTAACCGCTTGACCCCTTAACTTCCAATCTGAAACCCAGCACTATGCTATGTTTACATGTAATACATTCCTGATGTAGGTTGAGAAGTACACGGTAACGCCTAGCTATTAATATAACAATTTCCGTTTTTTAGATTTTATCATACTTTTTATAACGCTTGTGATATAAAGCAAATGTAAGTGAAACAGAACAATTAAAAAACCCATTTTGAATACGTTTAATTTTTTCCACCTTTGATATTAAACATAATATATATTTTTTATACAAACTATTACTAACTTTTTTGGTTCATTTTGTACCGGAGGATTTGTAGGTAAACGTGGTACATACAGGGAACACTCGACATATTGCCATTACTGATTAAATGATATTGTTTAGTGATATTCCGTCTTTTCGTATTGCAGAGTTATCTGCTCTTGTGAGCAGGTATTTATTGTGACGTCATTAGTTTGTGTGAGAAAATGACGTCGTTTTCTCTAAAATGTATGACGTTACTCTCACAAATTACAATCAATACCTGCTCATAAGAGGAGATAACTCTGCAATACGAAAAGACGGAATATCCAGTTAAACATTAATAGCAATAATTGGACTCTGACATACACATGCATTTTAGCCAAAAAGAGCTGGCAAATTCAACAAATCGAGAGTCATTATATTGAGATCATACACGCATAAGTTTGTGGTTGTAGTATATAATATTATTAACATTAATATATTGGACAACATACCTTTTGTTTTGACTAAGAGTAATACTTGGTTTGCACGCTGGTAAATTATCCACAACCAGCTGGACTATTATTTTTACATCAAGCTTGAAAAAAATAAGACAAACGACGTAAAAACCGTATCATTAAGTGAGGAGGGAGAGCTAATTACATATACTATATATATATATAACTTACCTGAATCTGCAGAATATGAAAAGGGATAATAGAAGCATAGCCACGGAGATGGAATAGCCGCTAACGAATATGTAAACGTGTTCATGGCCGCTGTTGGTGTCCTGAAAAACGAGTATAAAAGATGTTTATTGCCATTAATCAAACGTTCGGTTCTTACATGTTTGATGTATTTTAAACATTGTTTTGTTTGGTTGTATTGTTGTATACCCTTGATGCGATATATATGCCAACTTCGTTGTGATTTTATACCGTATCTACGTCTTAAAAATAAACATATTTGTTTACTCCTCCCCCTTTATATTGGGACACATACACAAATATCTGTTGATTACCTCTATGAATGTATGGATGTCCTTCCAGCAGTAACTGTAATCTGATTTTTCTTTACTTGTGTTTGGATTTCGCCACCAAGTTCCATTTTCTGTACATTTTTTGTAGGCAAACTCTGAAAGGCAAAGACGCTCTCAATTACATGTGAGTTCAGCACCACCATCGGTAACCAAGGGATACCACGCATAATCTAATTATTTTGTTTATATAGTAAATTAAATGGGATTGGTTTGTTAGTGAACACAGTAGTAATATAGTAGGTTGTGACTATTTGATCTTAACGATTGTTTCATAATGAGTCAATTTGTAATATGAAATTTGCGGAATCCAGGTTCTACTTGATTGCACACTGAGATTGACTCTGATTTAAGCTAAATTTGTTTTGGTGGGTACTTAAAAGTTAGGTTGTTGATGCAGAAAATAAACAAAATAACAACTGTTATTTCACTATTTAACCATTTCGTCGTTTTAGGATCTAACATTGATACTAAGGGCCAATATAATAAAAACACATATCTGAAGTTTCTGAAATATATGGGAAAAAATTGCTGAAGAGGAAGGAAAACATGTCAAAACTATTTGAAACGTTACCATTCTACAACTTTGACTGCAACGGATTATTACTTAAGCCAGTGTTGAATATAAATTATTCAAGGGGAATTACTAATATCGAACATACTAACGTAAACTCACCTTCAATGGAAATAGAAACGAGGTCATGGTCGAGGAACTGCGGCTTAACTTAAGTAGGGAGACTAACGTTCGGAATCATCCCGATTGTAAGACATATGATAACGGTGGAGTGACTTTGGTCGGATTCTAGTAAACTTACCGTTTGGATTCATTCCCGGGATCGCTGGACACGGGATAACGGCTGTAGTCCCGGCTTGTGTATAGTTCCAGCAGCCGAAAATATCGCTGGTAGCATTGCAGTACTGCTCACCTGGAAAACATAAAATTATCAAACGTAAGCAAATCATTTAGGTACAATTTCACTCTATCAGTCGTTGTAAAAGTCTCTCAAATTCACTAGAGAATTTATAATATTATAAGCAACAAAGGCTTTGTACGACTCGACTGGTCAGACGATCACGTAGTGTACAATCACCTGTCTGACTATGAAACAGGCTGTCATAACACGTCATCTCCTTGTTAGGAGATTTGTTTTGATTAGGGGACACGGTAGTCTAGTGGTAGGACGCCGGGCTCGTGACTGAAGTGTTGCGGGTTCGAGTCACGTCACGGCACTGTGTTGTATCCTTGAGCAATATACTTTACTCCGCGTGTTTCAGTCTACTCAGCTGTAAATGAGTGCGTGGTTGGGGAGTGCTGGAATCGTTGAATGCTAGCTGTGAGCGCCGAAATGGCAGCACCGGCCGATGCTCCCCAGTGAGTTGAGGAAGATATCGGCTGGTTGCAAAGGTCCTATAACCACGGATAATAATTTATGAACTGCTTTGAGACGACGGTTGTTATAATCATATCTGAAACAATTATCCATGTGTTATAAAGCATTTTAGAGTTATTTTACAAATTATATAGGCCGCTATATAAATGTTGTATATTTTGATTTATTATAAACAGATAAAAGGCAATTCAATTTTAAGGATAAAACGTCGGGAGTGTGTGTTTTGTGAACCCCGTATTCTTCTCGAGACGTGAAGTCGTACGCAGAGACGAGACCTTCGATTTCAATTTTACAGTGCAATGCATGTCGTCAGTTACCCTAGTAATTACATTAGTTGTTTCTGAATGGCCGCCTATAGAGTTAATCGTCCTTGAGGGCTGGGGGCGAGAGTAGGAAGACGGCTCATGGTCTCCATCGCCTACTACACAGATATAATTTTCATCTACACCTATATACCGTTAACATAGCTCCAACACCTACTACACAGATATCTGGCTTTGGATAAGAATTGTGATGTATTCAGACAAGTGCAAACTTTTATTAGATCCAGTGGAAGATTTTAACATGTTTCGATTATGAACTTGACTTTAAAATATGTTTTTGTTTTTGTTTGTTTGTATGTGTATGTGTTACTTTAAAAATCGCTTCATACTACTATGAATTGTAATTGACAGTCTATATCATCATCTGTTGTTTTGAATTATTGTTGTAAGGAGATGGCTTCATAAGTTGTAATAACTTGTGTCAAATCCTATTTTCCGATTCTGGTTATCAAAATATGTTTAAAGTCAAAAGTCACAGATATACTTATCATCTTAATGGCCATGTCTCACCTATACCGCTAACATGTAACATCCTTGGTGATTTTGTAATAATTTAGTCAGGTAAAGCTGGATAGTCGGTACCAATTTTACTTTAATTAATATTCAACTAGCTTATCTTTTAACCTTGTTACAATTACATATGCGTGCTATTATTTTTCTTTCTGTCGTTGTTCTGTTGGTGTTAGAAGTTTTACGTATTTTCAACATGCATCGTTATGTCATTATCTATCCGAGTTATCTTTCTCTGTACTGAGCGAAACACTCAACAGCTTGCCACTGTTAACGACCGCATATCAGGTATTCTCAAGAAGATTGCTTTCAATTAACTCATAAAATTTCTCTGTCACCCCTACATATCTGCCACCCCCGATATTTGCGGCTATATGTAGACAGTTATTGTGAATGCGCAGGACTATCAAGAAATCCTACCAATGTTGTGTGAGCTCTCATTTGTGAACTACCTTTCTCATAATGCACCACCTAGTCCATAGAGACGCACGTGCCGGATAGTATCTAAGAGGGCACGCGAACCTGAACGTAACCTGACACTAACATGCCTTTAGGAAGATATATAATGTCTTGTTGGGACAGAAAGTATGGATCCTGTAAATATACCTCGTCCATGTCTAACACAAACAGTCTAGTCTACTCAGCCAGAGAAACGTCTCGGACAAGTTCTCCTATACGTTTATGTTGTTGGACGCATACATATATAATTAATTTTAAAAGGGGATTTTATTGTTGTTTCTCTTTCTGAATCGTTAAAAAGTAAGACAATGGCGAACGAAAATGATGCAAAAAAAAATCCTTAAAACATTATTTGTGAAAATTGTCGAAAACACAATAAATAAAATGAATCAAATATTAAAAAGAAGTCGATATGAGGACAATGCTTTTTTTAAAATTTCAAAGCTTTTAAATTTACGAAATGCTAGTTTCTTGACGATACATGGACTTGTAGGATACATCAGTTTCCCGACTATCCCTACAAGTATTTCATTTGACTTGTCGATATAAACACAGTTAACAGGAAGTGACAAGGGCCATTCCAGACTCCATTTATCTACATCGATCTGTATCTACGGCTGCGCTATATTTTGGTATTTGGCGGGAGTCACACGGGGATGTTTTGGCGGGTGTGTGGGGCGTTCTTTGGTCAGTAAACGATAGAGGTCTAACACAACCCGAAAATTATGTCGACATGATGGATTACAGAGTTACACTGTCGTGTTATATTAGAAGGTATGCTCGTCCATTTTACGTCTACGTGTATCTAATAGACTTATTGGTGTCTTCCGGTAATCGAGTTCTTTGTAGATAGCCGAGCAACGCGTCCTACAACACCCTACATTTACAGATAATGAACATCAACTGTTTCTAAGTTTCTCACAAGGTGAATACAAATTCAGTCAGTACTTTCTAATCGATTGTGAAGAATACAATACATAACACATTATTGTTCATGTATTGAACATGGAGTAGGTGTCAGCTCCAACAATGTCTGTGCGAAACACAGTGAGCTAAATTCGATATGAAAATAACTGGTACATTACGCTATTTCGTCCTGACAAAAGTTTTCATCATTATCTCCTTGATCATAAAAATACCTGTTTCCATTAGCGTTAGCATGACCTCGCCGACGTTTCTTAAGCCCTTTTAAACCGATTAAACCTCCGATAAACATGCTTATAGATTAGTTTTGTTTTTAATGTCAAAATAGGAAGCCATCAGTAGAAGTTGTGTTGAGACGTACCGACTGTATGAATTGATCCAGATTTAACAGGACCTACCGACACAAAGTATGTGCTTCCTGTATTTCTCCTTTTTCTTAAAACAAATTAGAAGAATAAAGTGCCATGTTTGATATAAATTACGCGATTAAATATATAAAAAGAAATTCTTACATGCCTTTAGATAGTTGGAAAGCCATCAAGTGTTTTTTTGCTTTTATTTTGATGCATTTAAACAGGAGATTTCGTTTTTATTAACAAATGTAGATCATCGTTCCCGGACTTTGGTTTAAAATGTGAAATTGACAATCCGTTAAAATTTGAATACAATTTTATTCATTTTCGAAATTTAATTGCATTCTGGTTTTAACATCAAGATGTTTACAAACACAACTAATGGACAGGATTCCATATCGTGTCAATTTGGTGGTTACAGGCTATCAGTAGTCCGATATAAAAAAAGTTTTGCATGTATTTAATTTGTTCTTTTAGATGTAAAAAATTGAAAGTTTTACTGCATTCGTTAGGATTAAGAAAGGAAATCTGATGATACGACATGCGAATATGTACTTTTAAGGTCTCGTTTCAAAACGGGCTTCCTTTCACCATTATTTTAAGGAGAAACATATCGTTATATAAAACACCGATACGATACTGTACGTTCGTTGATGTACATTCGCTGACAAACATATGGCCAGTATAACGGGTGTACTGTTTAACATCTAATACGCTGGTAAACGGTTTATAAAACTTATTAACAACACTGTTGCTGCGCAATAATTGTCAAAGAATTAACTCCAAGCGATGACAGAGCTGGTGCTATAAGGCAATCTGTATGTATTATATGCTGCTTGAAGTGTTTGTCGAAATTGCACACTAACACTTTGAGCGCTTAATGACAACTTCTATTAACGTTCCTGTCCCTGATAAATGGCAAATACAAGGTTCAAAATCCGCAATGCTTTTAAGCCACCCTCATGGAATCAAGACACAAAATTGTATGTGAATTTGAAATCCATTGCATCAGATAATGAACAAGGGAAAAAAGCAGAAATGTTATCTTTTTCATTTTTGAAGGATGCTTGTAGGACTATTTTTAGCTAACTTCGCAGTATAACAGCTGCGGCAGCGAGTTTAACACCATGTTAATCGCATTGTTGCTGTCAATTTCTTTCTTGAGAATACATTTTCCAACAGGATTCGTTTTTTGCTAAATTGACAATATTTATCAGATGCTTTATCGGGCTTCTTTTGAAATGAGTTTGAAGTTATTTGGATGAGATACTGGATATATTGTCTAATTAGATGATGTTGAATATGATAATTTTGAGTAAGATAATGTTGAACAAAATAATTATGACTCTAAGGTGATGTTGAAAGAGATATTATAATGTGACAATTACGTAATGATGAATAATAAAGTGTTGAATTAAGTTATGTTAAATCATAAATATAATGTTTCGTTTTCTGAATGAGCAATGACGCAAAACTGATATGTCGTAAAATCAACACCATATATGTCGCAGGCGTTTCAGTGGAAACTAGGACGAAACAATATATACGACCTAAAACGGAGTAATGGGTACTTATAGTCAATATATGCGCCAAAACAGATAGAGAACGATAATGGCGATATTGACCACCAGCAGCGTGGAATATATAAATAGTTTTCTTGACCTACATCCGGTTGTAATAGTCGCAATCATCCTTTGGCTTATTACAATAATCACACTCCGTCATCATGACGATCACCAATTTTCTCTGTCAAATCCTGTACACGCGTCGTAGCTGTACATAGTCTATCATAAAGACAACAATAGTGCAATATCTTGACCACCTCATACATCTTCATTTCGGCAGACATATTAACCAATCAAGAACCCATCACTCAAACATTTCCGGTTTTATCCGTTTTCACATCATCGTGTCTCTTATTCACGTGCACAAAGGTATATTTTTGTAGCAATGTTCCTCGTCCTATGCAACTTATATAACAACACACATATAGTTTGATTAAAAACGTATAGTTATATTGGTTGATTTGGTTTATTAGGTATAGATTCATATTTACAACTAAGGTCATTTAAGGACGTGTCTCCTTGGGTGACATGCATGTGAGTGTGCCTCTTTTCGATGGCACTAATTGTAGGGTGTTATCTCACTGAAATACACTGTACATTACCCATAACGCCACACACAGTATTCTTGACCAATATAATAACGGCGGGTTAACCAGGTGTCGCGATATTGAAAGCTACAGTACTCCGTTAAGATGTGCCCATGTTTCCGAAGAAATGAGACATATTCTACAGGTTGTTTTTGTGAAGGTTCAGTCTAGCCCCTGTGCCACATTGTTGATGAAAACCTAACAGGGTTCTGTCCTATAACAAATTTAGGAATCATGTTGAATCTGTTTATAAAAATATCATCTAAAACCCTTAAATTTATTGATTTTATCACTAGGAATATGTTTCAGGAATTCTGATTTGAAATAGCATGATATCCGATTTATCGATGTGTCATATGCACAAGTGTTATTATTGAGCAAAGTCGTATTTCACAAACTCTTGCAATTCAACTGTAACCAATATATAACGTTATATACGAAACACTTGTTCTAATATCAGTAGATCAAGCGTATCCTTAATTGCAGTTAATAGTTATCCTCAAAATGAACGGGTGAGTGTAATGATGCGATATTGTAAGGTATTGTATTGTATGTATGTATTGTAAATATCTCACTTATGAAACCGATGAGTCAAAAGACGAAAGTTAATAAAAAAAAAACACTTGAATTTGAACTTGATATAGTCAGTTCTCAGTATTAACGGACATGTTTCTTTATGAAAAGCTTGTTTTTGTTTATAATAATATTGATTTGCAAACAAAACACCGGAAAGCGTAAACAATTCCGTGGCATTTTGTTGTTACTAGAAAGGTGCGGTATTTCCATTCCCGCCCACGCTGTATGTTGCGTCATTTAACAGTCTTTACTAACATTTTGATCGTGTTTACCCAGTTCTGTAAACAGAGACAAATATGCTGAGAAGCAACTCTATCAAAAATGACATTCCACTCAGCACGATAAAATATAATAACAAGAACGCACTAATGAGGATCACACCTACGCACAGTGGCTGTTGGCTATGTTATTGAAGAGGTACTCTGTTAGAAAACAAAGCTTCTGTATTGTCATTTTCAACATTCTTCTGTTTTATGAAAAAGATGATATTCATCAATTCATATATATATTAAAACTGATGAACATCTACTTGTATACCCTACTATGTTTGGTAGGGGTGCGTGCTAACACGATGCCACTCTATTCCTGTAGGTATCTATACAAATGTTTCGTTTGTCGATACACTGGTACAGTGAGTGTTGACAGATCTGTTTACTTAAGAAGCCTGGCAGTTTATAAATACAATATGACAGAAGATGGTATAGATCTGCCACACAGGGTGTCTCGCGTTAAGTACATTTCGCCATGTAAGAGAAACAATATCTGGCGCAAGCGGCTTGAAAAAATGGTTTACATATACATGTTTGTACGCTATACTACAGCACATCATCGATATCGAGGTTCTAGAGGGGAAAACATGCTGATCGACATTTGTTTATACAAACGGATAGATGTAAAAGTTATGCACTTCCGCAAACTCAATGAACGGACATCTGACAGATTCCTTTGTAAGACTCGAAAAACAAGTTAACAGAGAGAGTTTAAAGTAAAATCCCTCTGACACAGGCGCCCGGGATATTCATTTAGATATACTTTTATTCTAAAAATTTCAGCGGTGCAGGGAACAATAACACCACACTAAGAGTCGTCAAGGACTCTACAATATATTAGCTCAAACAACACCATACCAAACTCCTAAACGTCACCATACTAATTGTTTTTCAGTGACCCTGAAATAGAATTATTGAAGCTCAGAGCACCATACATTATGCTGTCAACAACTCTCCTCGGGAGGAGCCTCAATGCCATACATGAGCTCCACAATGGCGCCTGCCACCAAAAGCCTCAATAGCAAATGATAATAATCGTCATGGATTCTCCAGTTGCCTCAAAAGCATTTGTCAATGACTCTACCTACGATGAATACTTTCCTCGGGAGTCCCTCCTCGGGAGCCTCAAGACTTTGTAAATATCTGCTAAGGATTCTTAATCGGAAACTTTGCTCATGGGCCTCAATACCCTATAAATAATTGTCAAGGACTCGACATGAGCCAATACACTATCCATCAGTCTTGGCAGGCATACTTGGCACGGGCATCGTCAGTGAGGGGTTACGTAATTGGTTTACACCTGTCCAGGTGACAGATGTACTGCAAACCTAGCAAAACATTTATCGACAGAATATCATAAATTACATGTACCCAAAGTAAACGGGATATGTATTACAGCATCAACGAAATTTGCTTACGTATGGACTACGTAATACCTACGTCGATTTCATACATTTTAAGTGCGGTACCGTTCCGACTGGTTCGCCCGTTGTCAGTATAATATGACCGGGTGGGTGTCCTGCTGGGTGCCCTCGGCAGTGTTAACAGTGAGGTAGCACTATAAAGTCGGCATCAGTTCCGCGCTATCACAAGGAGATAAACACGAACATATCGCAGCCTCCCAAAACACACACGCAAACACTACACGCATGCATCTTGCATACATGGGAGGCCATCCTTAAATGACCATAGCTGTTGATAGGACGTTAAACAATACTGAACCAAACCAAACCAACTTCTTTACTGTTGTGGGACTTTAAGCGTATATTACAACTGACAGATCACGTTTGGCGAGACATGTACTATATAATGACACGAAACGTGTCCGATGATAAATATACCGGTGTATCTTAATAAGTATCACTAAAGTATTTACAGACTTTGAAGCGTCCACCGAAAAGGAAATTGAAATCCACATTGATATTCAATTTTGTAATGAAATATTTATCCCTACATTTTTATCTCGCCTATCACATGCATACAAATAGGATGATCTATATCGTTTTTAAGATTCTGAATAGTTATTTCGGTTTTAAACACAATAGAAAAAGTCCGATGCCAGGAATAGTTTATTTTCTCTTCTGTTAAAAGCCAACTTTGACAGCATGAATAATATTGAATGATAAGAAGGTAACAGTGGATTGGTAGCGAGCTATACTGAACACGATCCTCTCAAATACGGTGCCTCGTTTTCTATCCGACTCTTTTATCAAGATTAGGTTTTAACATATGGTTTACGGGCGTTTAAATTGAATACTCAGCGATCCTGTCCTTTTTAACGATATGTTATATAACTAGTTCACGGACAAGAACATGATGCAATTGTAAGCTTCACAATCGGAATAAGTATATTAGCATCACTTTGTCATGAGTAAATGTTTCGTTGTGTGGTTGTTTGTTTGAACAGTAAGCAGAGGAACATCTAATACACAATATTGAGATAAGCAGCAATCAGCTTTGTTTATTCCTAAGTGAACGGAGCAGACAAATCCATTTTTGGAGTAGGTAATGACGATCGGAACACGTCGGTCTATATACATGTACTTAAGGAACAAACTACAATCGGCCGAGATACTCCGAGCGTTATCTTCATTGCTTGCTAGTATACTTGTAACGAACATCCGTCAGGCGGCGCTCCTATCGTTCTGTATGTTCAGTGTCCACTAATAAATAGTCTGCATCTGATATAGACCGTGGCGTTTGTCGGTGACAATGGATGACGTTTTGAGCAAACTTATCTCTTAGACTGCAAAGTATTTTAAAGCACAAGTGTGCAAAAGCCTCTTTAACGGTACGATATCGGCGGTCAAACCGCAGCCCACACCCTATTATGGCGACAAGAAACGTTCGGTACTCAAATTTAATGTCGGCAATTCAGATACGCTCCTGTCTGACAGCAAAAATATCGTCAAGATTTAAATTTTCAAATTTATTTCAACTGACATTAAACATATATAAGTTTTTGTAGCAGATATATGTTACCGTCGTGCGATAGGATTGTTATTGTCACCTGCTGTCTTTAAATGATATCCTATCTCACTCAGTAAGTGCCATGTGCTGTGTAAACTTACTTTGTATTTTGAAATATTTCAGAAATGCTTTTATCATTTAAATTACATTTGCACAAAAAAGCATAAGTACACACACGCAGCGCACCCTAGATGCCAGCAAGATCACGATAATACTATTTAGCTGAAAAACCGAAGTAGTCTCGCGACGACTGGTTAAGTTTCTTGGCGACTCGAAATACTGGTGAAGTTTCGCGAATATAGATATATATAAACACAAAGAATTTATTATTCAGCTTAATACAGCATTTCAGGAATACCTACGAATGTGCTCTTTGGTCAATCGAAGGACACCTGTCTTCTTTTAAAAAAAGCACAAATACTACACACGATAAAGGGAATCATTTACACAGATATTCTGTAGATATACTGTAGACATACTGTATTATTAAGATATATCCTTTCTTCTGCCAAGCACTCTCTGACTGCGTATAAATTAGCGTATACGCAATGAAAAAAATAGGCTCGGCGGATTTATATCTGTTTCAATGATGGCGCCGTTCTCGCTTCAGCGATATAACTGTTCGATGACAGCCATTGTTTTTGTTCCTTCAACATATAGAAACTTTGAACATATTCGGAATTCTTTACGTCTGATTATATAACAAAGGGATGCTGGCAAACTTCACATTAAAAATTTTTGACGGTAAAGTAAACAATGGCGGCTTCCTTTTTTAACGTCCAATTGAGTCACTACTACAGCAGTATGTCAATGCGCGTATATAACGACCGTTATAAATGAATAAATGTGTTCGAAGTACTACTAATACTACTTAATTAAAAATTTAAAAGCCATGAACAGAAGAAAAATAGTGTTGTTCATTGCGTATTTTCTAAATTTACCCATATATCGATGTAGATTCAAAGGCTACCGTAGCTACCATCGTAGCAACCCGCTTCGAAAGTTTTTTTCTTTTCTTTGTATGGCATTTGAGCATTATTTATGATGTAAATATAAGGATTGACCTTCTTTTCGACGGCGTATACGGTAGTATGAACGCAATTGGCAACGAACATGATATTTATGGAGCGCTATCGCGCACCATTCATACTACCATATACGTCGTCAATGCAGGTAGATCCTTAAATATATTGTTGGATTTAGGATACGTATGGCAACATGAACGATAGTAGCGGCCGAACTTACATGAGTGGAGGACATTTAAGTAGCTTATCCGGTATATAAAATGCCTTAATCCCCCTCATAAACACTACGTTGTTCTCTCGTCAAAACTTTACAA
The DNA here is from genome assembly GCF_002113885.1 of Mizuhopecten yessoensis. Classification (NCBI taxonomy): domain Eukaryota; kingdom Metazoa; phylum Mollusca; class Bivalvia; order Pectinida; family Pectinidae; genus Mizuhopecten; species Mizuhopecten yessoensis. The sequence continues at coordinate 1,312,248 of NW_018408852.1, read as the reverse complement.
AGTCGGCCTACAACGTCAGTTAAATCATCAGATACCATCAATATATCAACCTGTGAGTTGATGCTGTTTGACGGCCCTTCACAGTATTCCAGTAAAAAATGTAAATGTATAAAACTTCATGTGATAGCACCTTCTTATTCAGAGTTTGAAAACCTGATGTTATTGGCAGTATCCACATACAGGATCACACTGGGCTTACAGATGCTAACGACGACGTGACCTCCACGACGTTACTTTCACGCTTCTGGGTTCTGTTGATTTTAATAGCTGGGGTGATATACGAATTTATATGAAACTGTCAAATAAAACGGAATTGTCAGCAGTTTCTTCCACCGGTTTTTAAGTTTATATCACGACAAGATAATCAATATATAAATAATTTTCGAAAACTTCTGACGAGGTTTCAACTACTGGGTCAAGGGCAAAAGTTTCCCGAGTGGATTTGTTCCGCTCGCCCGTTTTAGATATAACGGATCTGTATTTGCCTTAAGCTATTTTAAAATAACACTTGGCTATAAATACACAGCCATGCATGTGACTTATTCCGTGTGACTTAGAGAGTTAAGGATAGGTTGTATCTGCAGAGTGCCGAAAGGCAATTTGTTAGTGGATTACTGCGTTGAAACAGTTTATTATCAATTTTAAGATAATTCGATAAGTTCACCAATACAAATTATGATGCCCTTGTGAGTATTGCACCATGTAGCTGTAAGATAAAAGATAAAAGATAAAGCTGCCTGTGATTGCAACAATAGATCCACTTTCTAACTCGCTTAGACAATTGCGTAATTTTATCACTGCATGTGTAAACATTAGACCTGCTCATGAACAATCCCAACGTTGTTTCGGATTTAGGGTATTTATCAGAAAACCAATATATTATCTCATTTTTTGTAACTCTTAACAGCTTTGTTTGAAGAAAACCTCTTAAACATTCTCAAACTTGAATAAAGTGTCCATCAGTCTGCATATTGCTCGTACTAAGTGTATTGCGTAAGATTCCCTTTGTTTTGAACCAATAAGATATCTTAATTAGCAAGATAATGTGTATGATAATGTTTTGTCAAGTGCCTTTTACGAGGTGAACAAAGATATTTTCTGATATGACGTCACTTTCTATTTACGGTATGAAATGGCAACGACGGTATTTTTATTCATTTATTCATAATATTTGTTTGTCTGAAAAAAACACTTCATCGTGAAAAGCAAATAAATTTTTTTTTTTTGTATAGAACGTAAGTTACCATCAAAAACCACTTTGAATCTATGAATACGCTTCTGATAACGTAAGAAACTAGAATAATTGAGTATATTACTGATAACCCTGTGAAAATATGTAGCTGGAATCGTGACATAAATCATAATAAAGGACCATCAGGCACCGCTCGTGTCGGACAGCAAGTGTGATAAAATAGTCGAAATGAATATGGGTTTCAATAGTCTGTTTGGGGCAAAGTTTCGCAATGTTATGAACTGTTTTGACGTAGAATCGATCAACTGAAGTGCCCGTATAATGGCGAAAAATATCACTCGGATCCAGACCACAAGTGTAATTGTGCATGCTAGATATCGCAACGACATATGTTCTCAATTTTATCAGATCTACAGTTCTCTTATCTCTGTGATATAAAATAAACTCTACAAAAACATCCTGTCAATTAAAGACCGGGTATATCTGGTCACTCTTCCTCTGTTATAATGAGTAACATTATGCAAAAGGTACAAGAGAACTGAGCTATCGAGTTGTTATTTATATAGGGAACATTTCTCCTACAAGAAAACATGTTTGTGTGTTGTCACTTTGCATGTCGTATTCCGTCTTTTCTTATTGCAGAGTTATCTGCTCTTGTGAGCAGGCATTAATTGTTACGTCATTAGTTTGTGTGAAAAAATAACGTCGTTTTTCTCAAAATAATTTGACGTTACTCTCACAAACAAATGACGTAACAATCTGTACATGTTTACAAGAGCAGATAACTCTGAAATACGAAAAGACGGAATATTTTATCACTCATCAGTTGACACTGAGGTGCAGTTTTTCGTTTGTGTTGACGTTGTGACAATTACCTGGTGTTTAAGCGCTAAGGTATATTTTGCTGTGGTGTGTTGACGACGTGTTATAAAAATTATATGATATATTTCATAATGAAGTGATTATTCTGAACGACTAGTTGCGAACAGAAAATCATTCATTAATGTATTTATCATGTATGCCACCGTTAGCTTAATCACTATACGACTAATAAGTCCACTCAACAAAACCAATCGTTCGTATGCTTAACAACGAATACAATATTCCATATAACATTCGTGTAACTTGCATAAGTCATACGACACAGTCAAAACGTCAAACCTAGACGTTGAAAACAGCAGAGGGCCTCATCGAAAACATATGATTGGCTTCAAATGGGACAAAGAATTGGGCTTTATCACATAATCTGAGTTTGAACATGAGAACGGTTCTGTGAATATAGTCTAAGTCATATAGGTCGTATGGTCCTCATTTTGTTTGCAGTTTTCTAATTTGTTCTACATATGCTCTATATGTTTTTATTAAAACATATCAGCCCTGCCTCAGTTATCGCTCTGCCATCTAACGCTTTACCCCGGGGAGATTTTTTGCCTTCTGATCACCACGTAATGGACGCAATCCTGGATTGATCTAACACGATATCCATACAATAAATACACTATCTTGCTAGCTGAACGCCAAATTGGTACGTAAAGTTGTCACTGGCACATTTTCTTAATACATTTAAAAGCAACATTAATCCCATATATATACAATTTAATTAGGTTAGGGTTCAAAATACATGTATCAGGAGAAAGTTAGTTTGAAGATTTAATAAACAAAAAAACGTTGTAAGTACACAATGCCCTGGTAACCAACGTCCTGCTAACCATACTCGGCCGTAATTGCATGTAGACATATTCATAACAAAAATAGAATATCGAATTGTCTTTCAGTTAGCTCACTAATCTATGTTTTTACCGGGGGAGATTAGTCTAGGGACGTGCCATGCTGCATGGTCGATCACGCTTGTTATAGCCACCCAATGGTCCTAAGAGATGACACCGGAACATTTCGGGAGGCACAGGTGTGGGAAGCGATTATTTGTGTTCAAATATTAGATTATTTGCTGCCTTCTCCTATCACGACAAGGCTACAAAAACGCCTGTGTCCAGAATCTTTTTAGGCAACTGTCTGAAAGGATAGCGTTTATGCTGGACATGAATTTCATCTAAAGATATCATTTATGTTTCAATTTATTGAAATACCTGTGTGACTCTACTTGTGATAAATTGTCTGGTTGCTGAACTGCTTAAAATAAAGCCTAAAAATAAGAAGTCGGCTTGAATAATATTTGACGTTTTATGTAGTTTATCCACGAAACTTTGATATTGTTACTGCTTTACAGAGAGAACAATTAGTTTTAAAACATTACTTATCATCCCAAACATAAATATATATAAAACAAAAGGTATAAAATCACCTTCACTAAATATCAACATTGATGATCATAACAGAACTAACAAGTCGGGGCTACAATCAATAGATATTCATCACATCATATCAAATCACGCTCCAGATCTATAAATAACGGGAACGAGTTAAAACAAACAATTAATATATTCCTATCTGACAAAAAAGTTAAAATCAATATACTATACACCAGGTACCCTTCAACAATGAACAATATATAAGAAGAATATAGTACACTAGGTAGACTAATTAAGTTTCCGGACCTTTCTCGTTCTCACACGGAGCCTTTGTTCCTCGTACCACTCGTGTAAAACATGTTTTATTACATGACTAGGTATGAAATCCAGGGATTGTTATATACATCCAGGATTAGATCTGTGTTGAAGTGTTTAGGGCCTCTTTATATGGTATTGGCCTTGACTGGGCATGTATCGTTGGTGAGTATTGTGGCCAGGCGACACTATTATGGCTTCCAGTTACTCCTCCCCGAGGAACATATTGTCTCAGATAAACACTAAACCCCTAGGATTACGTAACAAGTGATGACAGGCTACGTCTGTGTTACTCTCAAAGATTATCAAAGCTGATACATCATTTTGCTTTTTTAATTCCGTTTCTATGCTATCATCACCCCATCCTCGATATCCAGGGGTTACGCTCACTTTCGCTCTCTACACCCCTGGAATATGTCATAGCATAAATGAAGGCACGCGGCTAGTTGTTTGACTTGTGTCAGGTAAAAACTTGTCATTTAAAGATTACAAAGGAGGGACGCCCGACTTCAAAGCCTGTCATTTTTTACCGTTACGCGACAGCGAGATTCTTTTGATGTACATCAAAGGACCAAACTATTCTTTTCGTCTCACCCACAAGGTGTTACACATTGAGCCTTCGATTTTGCTACGACATAATCCAGTGGTGAAGAAAGCGAAAGTGAGCGTAACCCCTGGGAATCGAGGATGTCATCATCCTTGCTTAACAAGCTCTTCCTCTCCTGCTCCGTTCATATCATTCACCACCTGATATATTTTACTTAACCTATTACTTGCACCTATTACTTGAGTCTGATGTTTTTATATTGCCATATACCTTTCCTTAATTCGTGCGACTGAAGATTTCCGTCACAAAGTTTTAGCTGGAGGGAGGTATTATCTGAGTATACTAATACGATACCACCTCAATCCTCCGGCAAATACTGAGCACACGTGAAACAAATAATTAAATAACGCAAAAATATAATAACATATATTCTTTAGAAAAATAAAAAGGAGTCAACAGTGAACATGAGCTTTTTACATGTATAAGAAATTGATAGAAACCTTTTGTTTGTCTCATGTTTGCATGGTATGTATTCCGCGAACAAACTCAATCTTATGTCTGCGTTAGGTAGACAGAAACATCAACTAACATCTTTGTTATATAGAACTGGAAAACCAACTTATAGAAATATACTGGCTATTGGCTAATACATACTTAGTAAGAGACGCCTTATATATGTATCCACCTGCAGAGTAAGGGAGAATTAGGAATTTTCTTTCGTTCCCTTTATTTGGAGACACAAAAGCGACCAGAGTATACATGTATCTGCTCCACTCATTGCACGAGCTTGGATCTTTTTCTGTCTCTTCTTCTTTACATTAAATTTGCTTTCTATCGCAATCCTCAGTAATAATCTTGATTTTTTGGCCTCAGTGATGAGCGTTGGGATTCAGTGAAGAGGGTTATACATGCACGTGTATGTATTGTCCCGTAACAATGACATACCGAGTCGTTATAACTTCATGCTTAATTCACTGTGCTAGACATTGGCGATTTAATTGGTACCATTTAGGCTAGAACTGGTTGGCCTGTCGTCAGTATAATGTGACCAGGTGGAGGGCCATATCACCTCTTCATTTTACGACACTTCAGTGAAATGGCACAAGTTGTTGCGAGGCGAATTCCCCAAACAAACCAATTTTTTTGTTTATTTGTAAATGATGACCTAACAGTATGATTTTTTTTCAGCAAACGTCAGCTCCAATAAATATTTCACGTAACCCATCGAATTCTATGACACAAAGGAAAATAAATAGTCTGATATACAACATCGCCAAAACGAATCATGGTTTAAGTAAATATTCACGATTTGATCCCATCATAAAATTGAATCCCATTTAAATCGAGACATAAAATGGAACGGATTCATAAAAACTCGAATAACGGACGAAATGGGAATTTTTCCTGCGATTTCGACAAAAAGAGCCACATTACATACCAAAGTTAAACACTTAGATCATATAACAGCCTAGAAAGGGCGCCGAGGTATTGGAGATAGACGTTCATCCCGCATCCTAATAGTTCCTTTATTATACACACATGGCTGGTATAATTGATAGTGTCTAGAATCTCAGACACTCGGCGCTAACGAGACATTAAAGCCGAAAAATAAATGTTCTGTCAAGACAGTCACCCTGTATACGGTCTGTGCATTGGGGAAACAGTCACCCCCAACAGTAAGAACAATTCAATGGCCTCCTGTAAAGTCGAATCGAAATCAAATAAACCACATACAAAGATATCTTCGGAATTAAAAAACAATAGAATCAAAACGACACGAACCACGCAGACATAAAAAAACTAAAAAAAAGTCACTACGGACTTGAACAAAATCTTAGGCGGAATCATGTATTTAGGGAAAGGGACTCAGACAATTTTACCACATCTGTGTCCCCCCGGATGCCATTCCCCGTCAAATCGCCTGCATATACTTCGAAGGGACAGACATTTTTACAGCATCAATGTCCTCCGGGCTGTCAACCTACGTCAATTCCAGACAGAGAGTAGACAATAAAACAGTACACAGAATATGCAATAATATATCTTTACACACACATATATATACATTTTCATCTTCTAAGTCGTCTAACGGGTACGAGCTCTATAACTCAGTAACCTTTGTTTATAACGAACAGTTATTTGCTTTTTAACAAGGTTTAATTTTTCACTCTCTCTTTAGAAAAGACTTTCATATATTTACCACACGTAATAGTATCTAATGAATATTCATTAAGGAATGATTGGAATCACGTGCAATCCGACATAAACGTGTTTAACTGTAACCTGCATTACTCAGATCTTTGAAGTAAATGACTGTTTGTTAGATTTGAAGTATTACATATGTATTTCCTGGTATGAACACAGATAAATTGTATCTTCGTTTCCCTTCATAATGAATATAATAAAACAACATACTGTTGCTTTTTAAAAAACCTAAGTGCATGGACAGGATCTCTGGAGTATCCAGAATGTTGTATATATTATGTATACATTGCTTGTTGTAAAATAGTGACCAATAATAAATATTTGAAACACGTTTATAACAGGGACATTGATTGTCGTAAATATCAAGGCAAGAACACATTTAAACTGTACATTCATACATAGTGCATAGTCAAAAGATTGTTACATCGCCAGAAATTATTTTGATGACAATTTATTCTGATGTAATATTGAAATGCTCATTATAATCAAATATCGATACGTGTCCATGCGCAATTGGAATGGAAAGGCACTCAAATTGTTTCTCTAATTATTCCTTTAACATATATCGCTAGCTTTTTTTCAAGTATCACGTCACACTGGGTATTCCATATATGATTCCTTCTCAGATTAAATGGATACTTCAACATAGCTTGCATGGGATCTATGAAAATTGATGAGATTTTTGTAAGTTCTGTGCTTAAAAATGATATGGGGAACTATCATTGCGAACTATGATCGTTTTACATCAGACAACTCTGTGATTACCTAATATGTTATGAATTTTACATTAAGATACAACCGTTAAAACAGGTCATTTTAATCTATACGAAATAAGTCTCAATCTTTCATGTATCAGGCCATTCATACTTTATAACGATACACAATCGTATCTGATAACGAAGTATTCACGTGGTAGGGTTGCCTCCCTTGATATACTCTCTGATATGGTGACGGAATGGGCAATAACACAGCTGCGGCGCTTTTATGTAATGGCGTGCTTCCGTTATAAACCGAATATATGTTGATTGGAAGACGATATGACAGTCTGCTTGTGTGATTGGATGGGTTTTATGCACTCGGAAGAGTCGGGTATTCCTGTGCATTCGGAAATTATCCTGTTTGTTACGGGTTGTTTGTTAAATGGTATGGCGATGATATAATATAATTCCAGAGGACTTGTCATGATCAGCCCTTTGTCAATATTATGAGACCATTTATTGAGGTTTGATGCTTCATGTTATGTAATTCCAGTCAGATGGTTCTGTTAAAGTGCCCTGTTAGTGGCCCGATCGTCTGTGAAGATAGTCTTTATATGACCTAAGCTATTGCGAAAGATCACGTCCAACACAACAGACCCCGTCGTAATTTATAGGCACTTTCCCCCCTTTATGCTGTGTTTAAACATATGTTCAAGAATACTTGAGATATTGATTGTTTCGTTCAAGTATCACTGATATCTCTTAAGTGGACGAAATTGCCATATGGTACAGTAGTAAACGCTTCTATCTTTATCTTTCTTCACAGACTTACGAATTGTTTTTGATATGTGCTTTCTAATCTACATCTTCAATACTCCAAGGGTTTCACTCACCTACGCATGCTGCACACCTCTGGAATAAATCATTCGATGGCTGAGCATACGCCACCTTGTAGCTTAGACAAGAAGACTAGTTATATCCTTTAATGTACATCAAAAGAATCTCGTGGCCGCGTAACGGTTAAACTGACTGACTTTGAAGTCGGTTGTTGCTTCTTTTTCATCTTCAAAGGACGGGTATCAGCATAGCGATTATTCAGGGTTGTTGTTTTTACCAAAGACCAATCAAATAGGTAGCCGCGTGCCGTCGATTTCGTTGGGGTGCAAAAAACGAAAATTAAAGTAGCATAACCCCTGGAGTATCAAGGATGTCTCATTTCATACTTCTAGCGATAATTTCATGTCACAGGTTGGTCGACTGCTCGTAGACGAACAGCTATCAGTCGCTAAGGTTCGCTTTAACCGTTTTAAATAGCTGGAAAGGTGTCTTGCACGGTCGCCATAAAATACAAATTTTAAAATATTTCACCTAATGTAGCCAATATTTATCAATTTGTAACGTTTAAGCGGTACCTTTCAAATTTTCATTCTTTTGACAGTACAAGAGTTACATGGACAAATAGTGCAGTAACTACTCTCTTCTTGTTTTGCTTTAATGCATAAGCTTACTGAAATTATTTTACATACTATTGTCTGCTTTGTATAAAAGTGATCGTCACGTGACAAGTGGAAATTGCTCGTAGTATATAGAAGACGCTAACCGGAAATGAATCTGATTGACCTAATTTCATCATTATGTTATAGTACATTTATATTCAGAACCATCATGGGGGAATACCAAAGCGAAAACGGGGAAAAAATATAATACTTTTGATGTAAAAACATGATATACACAAAACTGGCATAGACATTTTTGATGGTTAGGAGGCAATGGTCAATATAATAAATGAGAAAATATCAAGTAACATTACTCTTTAAGTATAAATTCCTATATCATTTACAGCAGTATTCGTGAAACACTCGACACATTTGACCATATCTACCTGAGTGATATGGAATTAGTTTTTCTTTTATTGCTTTTGCTGGGTAGTTGGATAATAAAAACCTATATTTATATACATAATAAGCCGTAAGCACCTGTATTTAGTGCCATTAGATGCACGCCCGATGTGTGTTACGTATGTGGAGATGTACTAGATACGTCGCCTGTTTAATTCATTCCTGACCTATATCAGTGCTATCCTAGCAGGGGGTGTTTGTATCAAAAATTGTGGGGATGTGATACAGATTTACTAGTAATTAAGAAGCATTTAAGGCGACACAGTCAGTCACTTTAACGTGAAGTGCTTAAGGCGACAATGTCCGCCTCTTTCTATGAGGTGTTTGAAGCGAATCAGTTTAATTAAAATGTAAAGGTGAAACCGTCCTTATTTACAGGTGATTCGATTTGCAAAACGTGTTTTCCATGTGTTGAACATAATACAGCTTCTGTATGTATCTGATTATCAAAGAAATACTTTCGATGAATAGTTAAAAAAGGAAAAATAACTAAGAAAACCTGTTCCAGAGCTTATAGAGTTATGACGGTAACAGCAGATTACCAACACTCAAACCAAATATATAACGACACTGTTAACAAAGAGTGGACATCCTCTATGATATAAAGACATTGACAAAATGTCGCCATTCCTAAAAGATACCCTTTATCAAAATGGAACAACAAAGGGTAGTTTGCTACCCGATAGATTTTGAGGAGCAAAGCAAGATACTTCAAATATTCTTCGCCTTACAGACAGTTCTAAAAACAAATGGAATAACATTTGTAATGAGCTATTTTTAGGTACACAACGGGTCATTATATAGGATCAATTCCTGGTATATTAGACCAGGCAGGTCATAGCGTTAATACTGTATTAGTTTAATGTATACGGGATCCGCCGTATATAGTAAACTAATCAGGGTTTTAGTACCATATAAGCCATGCTTTCGCCGAGATGTCTAATGAAAGAAGCCATGTTAATTATATCCCGACATATTCGACAGTTTATCCTTCTGTTTAAGTATAATTACACACGCTAACTCCGAAAATAGTGACATCGAAGTAGAAAATGATTCATTAACATAACCTGTACGAAACTGTTTCATCGAAATACTACTTAATGGAATATGTAAACATGTTTTAGGTAGACGTGTTATAGATTTAAGTTACGACTTTCTATTTCGGAGATATTATAGTGCTATTAATGTACATTAAGTACTATTACTGTAAGTTTCCCAGTCTTTAACTCAGTCTTAATCCCAATTTCACTGTTTTAAGGATGTTACTTAAGTCAGCTGCTTCTTTTGCGAAGAACATTCTGCCGACTAAATGTTAACATATTAATGTATAATGTCCCTATCAGAGGGTTGCTTAAAGTTTGGATCTATTTTAACACTGAAAATAAATCAAGAAGAGTCCACAGCACACCCATACTATTACAGTACGTGCATACGGAGATATAACGAACAGGTACTTTATCCGGAGAACCTATGTAAACCTAGTGCGAGTATTTGAAGTTTTGGTATATATTAAAATGCATACGTTCCTACCAGGAAATTATTGAAGCGTAAGAACTAGTCTAAAATAGAACACAAATCATTAAAAGGCAACCGTTTCCCCCTCTCAGAGCTATGTGTCGATCACTAGCACATTGACAAAAGCTATATATATATTTTTATATGTACAATGTATTTAAAGTAAATGTGTTCAGACCCATAAATAACGAATCGGCATTCAAATTTGTCGCAGACAGTTCTGCATCGTAACGTTTTACGAATTAGAACAATTGAACAACTCATGGTTTTTATATTTCACCTAGCATGTTGATTACAGCTATTTAAGCTGGTTCAATAGTTAATGGAATCTGCATGGATGTCGCTAAACTTAAATATATTACTGCAGCTATACAGAAAACGAGCAAAAAAGCTTCGAATAGTGTTTTTTCTTCTTTTCTCCTTTATATTCTACTAGATACATAGTAGGGTGTCTTACGACTCGATACCGTTGTCCTAGCTATCCCAAGAGACGCATTCTTTTGATATTCAGCTTTTAGACGAAACCAGCTATGAGTGTAATCAATCCTAGCACGCTATCTAGATACGTCATTCGTACATTGTGTTTGACATGGTCTATAGAAAATCCTCTTCTTCACCTTTATTAATGCTCAAATTACTTATCCATCAACGTAATTACATATCAATTTTACACGTGAATAACCCATTACTTGACACGTATTTTGTATGTGCTATACACGTTTTTATATAACATGGATAGGCTGTCCGCACATTGCAATCTAATACACATGCATACAAGATATCTCTTACTGGATGAAATCATTTTCACATCTAAAAGAGATTGAGTTTTTAAGGTGTAGTCTTGTGTAAACATTCAGACACAATGTATACACAGCATTGCTGACATACTGTTAAACATAAAATATTCGTGGTTTCCCTATTCTAGATAGAGATTGACTCCATAGTATAAATATGGATATCAAATAAATGTAAGGATCCGGGTTTCTGCCAACAGCTAAGGTCGCATGGAGACAGGTGACTTCGGGAACACTGCCGAAGGAAAACGTAGAAAGAAAAATAACAAAAGCTATCTAAAAGCTATCTGAACTACCCAGTCTTGTGATGTAAATACCTTACTAATCGAAATGTGCATATGCACATTTTTAACATTAAGACGGGAAAACAATTGAGCAGCAAAATCGGTTTGTCATTGTCGTGAATTCATGCGGTGTCGCTTAAGATGATCTTATAGAAAAGTATACTAGCTAACAGTTAACTAAAAGTTTACTAATATATCTTTACAATATATATGCGTGTGTTTGCAGTCTCAGTATACTGATCAAGTATAGCGTATTTACATATAATGACAATTTCAGCAATACCATTGAAACATTGTATGTAAGTATATGAACATTATTATGTATCAGTGTTTCCCGTAACCATTCACAGTACCATACAAATGATTGGTTCTTCAAACCTGACTCTCAACTAATTATGCATCAACATTTGACCATTATACGTCTGCACGAAATAGCACCAGGTGCAGCCATCAAAGACCTAGATGTAGGTTGGAATGTATAGAAGGTTGATCCAAATCATTTGCCCTGTTTCTGATCATGATTGGTATGTTTATTCGTCTGATTAACTCTGTTTTGCTGAATAACCCGTTTTTATTGTCTTCGTATTCGTTTTACTAATCCTGTTATTAGTTGGTTTACTTATCCCTCAGGCTGTCTCTGTTTGTGGTTTGTTTGTTTATTCCTTTGTATTCATGTACTTATCCGTTAATCGTCGTTACATCAAAGAACCCACTACTTTATGGTTGCTTTTTTTTTTTTTTTCAGTAATGAAATATATTTTTCATCTCAACCGGATTAATTGGCATTTACGTGCCTACTTCTATTTAAAATGCATTTGCGCCTGTGCTATAAACAACGACATACCTCAAGCTCCATCTATCGTTTGATGTTAAAATCATAACAACACCTTTTATAACATTCCCAGCGGATAATCTTAAGTCTACTTATACCAACTACTCTGTAATTTGTATAAACTGTCCTGAATTTAATTACTTTTCATCACAGGAATCCTCGATTATTTATAGAACACAAATGACTGATAAAAGCTGATGCTTAACAATATTTGGAAATGAATAAAAAAGTCCCTCACACATAAATGAAAATTCCTAATTTCATCTTGTTTGTTGATTCATTACATCGGTAAAAACTATGACCTAAATGGTTTTACTAAATGGTTCCTTTCATGTTTTGCTTTGATCGTTTAAATCAGTGGATACCAATTCATACAAGTAAATATTGAGAAGTTGAAGTAAGACTCACCTGTATATATTTATGTATTTGTTACTTCTTCCTGGTGAACAAAACCATGCGCATACTCAATATTAACGTTGTTTTAGAAAATATCTTAATAACTATATTTTTGCAGAATTTGTCTTATGATGCCAATTTTCAATTCTTATGCATCACGTTTTCTGTAATTATTTAAATACGATCTTAGTGTTTGTAAATAGAACAGCTAGTTTATATTACCATTGGGAAATTACACTTTACATAACAGATTGATTTGTTAGTCTAGTCCATCAACTGTCCGTACGACAGCGTGTTTGAAGAAATTTCCAAATATCCTCAATAATAATCTATTTTCTTAAACATACGAGTTGGTAATATAACGTTTATATAAATGTGGCGGGGGTCTATTATCGTATAGAAACAACTAAATAGTCAGTACTCCAACGTTAGCTGTTCTCAAACATATACTTCCTACCACACAACATCTCAAATCATTCCAGAATTGTCTGAAATTGCTCTGGAATTGCGACGGAGCCGTGCAATAACAGCTGATGGAATTGTTGATAATGAATGGTTTTGAAGGACCCGAATACAGCTATTTTGCAGCGGCGTTTTCGTTTGTTTGCATACACAGACGTTTTAGAATTCAAAGTCGATGATATGTAACCTTTTGCTAAATAACAAATGAAACCTCCTGTTACAGCTGACCATTACATAATAAAAACGTTTAACGATATCAAAATGAAGAAAAGGAATAAGAGAATAGAAGTAAAGTGTGTATGCAACAGACAAAAATACTAATGACGTTACGAAACGCGTATGGCGCCCGCTAAAACTATCGTCGTATTATTTAGTTTTTAGAACTGGTTGTCGCATTATATATCACAGAAAACGTGTCTTTATTTTCATTCATCTGATGCTTATTATGGATAGTGTAACACAACAAGATGAATTCTGTTACACCTTAACAACCTCGGAAATGTCCCAATAACTCGTGTAACGCGTAATATATATGGGGTAAGACGTTTCAAAGAAATCCCATAAACTCCACCCAAAAGAGTGCAGAGGTTTAAGAACAATATTTACAGAAGCAGAAATGACGTCACAAATGACGTCAAAAGTTTCATTGGTATTAGTGATCGGCATATTTACCAAATCTTCTCCAAACCACTATAAATATAATGTAACGCTGATCCAGCAGGAAGCTGGTTATGAATCTATCGTGTTGACAGGAGGATATTGACAGATATTTGAGATATATACAGTTATATTTGTAATGAAGTTGTCGAAATTATTATACACAGAAAAATATTTATCTGAAAGAACGTTTTCTTCTTATAAAACAGGCAAATTAATAAAAAAAATCTGAAATTTGTCCAGTAGTCATTTTTGACATACATGTTGCATTAATTTAAACTTTGAGGACGTATAATAGTAATTTACGAAACATGAAATGAAACAATTTTGTCCTAATAAGAATGTGTCTTAACTGAATAGAATGAAACACTTTTCACTTTTGTTATGGGATCAATAATGAAAATAAATCGCACTTCTTTTCAGTTTCCGTACAATGTCCCACTTAGGCGACGTAACGGGAATAACGTTGCGTAACAATTAGAGTGTCAAACATCAGTAGAAATCGTGAAGTCATGTTATTATTTTGAGTTAAATTTAACGCATCATTATAATTTTTGAAACAATACGTGGATAAAGTCAATACTTACAAATAGAAGTGAAGAAATACAGTAAACAAAACATATATCTGACGTTGATACATGTTCTCTGTTTACGAATGTACAGCAAAAATCTAAAAATGGTACAACCGACTCGTTCTGACACGATGGAAACGATTTTTAGAAAATAAGCCATCCCACAACCCAGATCTGTCTTCTCCTTCTAAACCCGGCAAACTTTTAACCTTTACTTATTTCACATTGGTTGTTACCCAGAAATCAAATTACGTGATTATAACGTATCGTCTGCCACCCAGTGATCAACTCACGTGACTTAAACATATCACTTAACACTCAGTCATCGAATCAATTAACTATGTAATGCATTGATGTTATCACCTGACTGTAACCTATCGCATGTTACCCAGGGTTTAAATAACGTGCCTTAACGTATTTGCTCTTACCCAGTGATCAGTCTGGTGAACGTATTACGAATATCTAAGATCCATTTGATTCGCATTCTCGTTGTTGTTTAGATGAGAGGTTTGAAATAAATCTTAATACTAACGTGCGTGTACCCAAAACGGAACAACATACGAAACACTAGTGGGAAACGGGCAAGGACATTGACATGTAACTCAAAGAAGTATTTTATTTATTCAATTTCATTTCCTTATGCTTTTATGTTCATTCAACAGTACATCGTTTTATTGACTGTTGATTATGATCATACATACAATTTGAGATTATTATTATTTTTGAATACAAAGCTGCTGGACGCTATGCATTTGGGATATCATTTTGCAAAAACATATTTTATTTCAAATCTAATGATAATTTGGACAAGCCATATAATCAGAACCTCTTTTGATTCAAAATATTTTAACTATGTGTAATTTACTGCTTAATTGATTGTCTATCCGTCAATATTGTCCATTTCAGGGTACAGCTTCAACTGTTCAGGAGCCTATGGCTGCATGAAACTATAAGTATTTGGCGTTCTATTTATGGAACCACATGATGGAAAAACATTTGCTTGTAATAGAAAATGAAAGTGGATAATATATATTAATGCAAAAATGACAAACACTTTTGGAATTAATATTATTGTATAAAATACAGCAATATTAAACTGCAAAATGTCCCGTTTTGAGTACAGTGACGGTAAACATTCATTAACTAACATTAACAAATGTAAATATCTTAAAGTAACTTTCAGGTATGAAGTAAAATCAATACCTTACATACATGTGTGTGTTAATCTGATGCCTATCATGTGATTTAAGTATATGTCATAATATATAACAAGAGGTTTGTCTTCCTACCATATTGATATCGCAATATATAGCACACCCTGTTGAATATAATCCTATTAAATCACTACTGCGATAACTAATTATTTACAGTATCGAATATGTTGACCGTTGCACCAATTGAATTATATTTGAAAACTATAGAAACCAAGATGAAGCTTAGCAATAGCACGGGACAAATAGTGAATTCTAGTTCAGGAGGATTTGAGTGGAATGCAATATAAATCCAAGGCTTATAACAGCCTAGTAACTCATCACTGCCGTCCAATGGATGTTTGGTTGTCTGTCAGAAAGTTCATTGGAGTGTGTGAGGTGTTTAGGTGGGGATTAAACATGATTCATTTTTAACCATGACATACTCATATATCGAAGCGAGGATTTCTGTAAAATCCTGTGTTAATTAATACTTATCTTCGCATGATGTCGTTACAAACATATCAAAGTAGGTTATCCTAATACCTTAAATGTGTTATCATGTACCACAATGTATGGGTGTTTCAATAATAAAACTCTACTGGAAAATGTTTCATTTGGTCCATAGAGCCAATCAGAAATGCTAGACGTTTTTTTTTTTACAAATAAGTAATTTATCAGTTTGTCGAAAGTAGCATGATCTAATATCCGCAATGACTAGTATTTAAAAACAAATCTTCATAAAATGAAACGCATTAAGGTCTTTTCTACTGGCTGCGTGGTACGGAATCCGATAGGCGAAATGTGTGTTAACTCGACGCTGCGAGATATGTAAGTCGCAGCAGCGAATTGAAATTACCAGGTTTAAGTTGTACCTTCTAGATGCCTCGTAGCTTCGATGTTATAACTAGATCTTAAAGTGGTACCTATTAACCTCCTACGTAAGCCCATGTGTGCCTACACATTTTTTTCTAATTTGCAGATGCACGATTTCAGAATTCGCAGAAACGAGATAAGCTGAAATTGTATAGCGCAACTGCGTGTTCTGAAAATAACGTTTCGCGGTGTCTATCGACATCTTAAGCATTTTGTATATTTTATTTTCTTCTTAAAATCATAAGTTAAATGTATTAAAACTGTTTGCTTGTTTGTTTATATATTCTTAATCAAGTGTAAAGTTGAAATATTACATTATTACGGAGGAATTTCTTTCGAGTTTTTAGAGGATCACTTGTCTTGAAGGAGGTAACTGTCCCATGTAACAGTGTGCATGAATGACATGTTTAAGCCGGACCACATAATGGTCCTGATGACTAATAGAAACGTCCCTTCATTAAGGAAAACATTTTTTGGCATACTTTCACTGTAGGGAACGCCTTTTCTCCTATTTATATCAGCTTTTGGAATTTGTTTATAACTTAATTTGTGCATATTGTATCCCATACAAAGTTGATCGTGAAGCTTTATTTTTTATTTTTACCGTGACGTAACCTTAATTTTAATTCTGATTGGTCATACCTTTAGAAATTATAGAGAAATCAGACCCATTGAAGAGTAGGAACAGAGATAGGGATGGGGATGGGGGTCCGGAGGAGGTCATGAATTATTGTGCAGGTAAAACGGGAGACTTTCAAATGAATATTGATAGAAACGATTCTCGATACCCTGATTGTTTTACCTACTTTCTTACAGAAGCAGCGTCTTTCCGTTAGAATGTAATATACTCTCCTCGTTATATCTGACATCACGATATGATACAATCTATATGTTTATTCGGATGTTGCCGTTTCGTTTCCAAATGAAGCGTTGACTACTTTAACATTTGTTTGTAAGCACAGGTAGTTGGGGAAAAAAATTGTGATCAAGAAGCATAGTTTCATCTCTTGATCATCTGTCATTTTAAGGACGACTTTAAAACACACATGGAACTGCACCTTTAATGTTTGGTAATGTCAGAAGGCACGGTAGTCTAGTGGTAGGACGCCGGGCTCGTGACCGAATGGTTGCGGGTTCGAGTCACGGCACGGCACTGTGTTGTATCTTTGGGCAAGAGACTTACTCCGCTTGTTCAAGTCTACTCAGCTGTAAATGAGTACGTGGTTGGGCAGTGCTAGAAGTGTAGAATGCTAGCTGTGAGCGCCGAAATGGCAACACCGGCTGTACGCTCCCCAGGGTGTCGAGGACGATATTGAATGGATGCAAAGGCCTTATAACCACGGATAATACTTTGTGAACCGAGTTGAGACGACTTACGAACTAGGTTGTGATAAAGCGGTATAAAAGAACCTCGAATTATTTTTATTGTTATTATTAATTGATATGACATGCCAACAATGAATTACACTGCACCGTACGGCTGATTCGTCCATGTAGGTTTAGGATTTAAACTTTATCGTATTGATGACCTAATGAATAATTTAAATAGCATGCCAAACCTCTCAGCTAAAAGCTACTATTTTAATGATTGTTAAGATGTTGACAGACCAGTGAGTATGCTATTACAGAAAAGAATCACATGGCGGATCTATTGATGATGTTTTTTCAATGCTTATCGTAAGAGGCGTAGATGACTTGTAATTGTTATCGTGTTCTTTCCTTACCGGTTTTAACATCTGTTTGCATCCAGTGTTTGTCGTTATACACATATATACGCCATTCGTCTAATTTCTACGGTGAGTTGAATATAGGTCGTTAAAAGTACATAAAATGAAGGTGTATAAGATATCAAAAACAAAAACGAAATGCTATTGGAAACAGTTTTAGATCAAAGATAATTCTAAAGCAGTGAATCATTAATGTAGATACACCTTATTTTGTCCCAGGGAAGGTGTCGACCATCGTCAGCCTCCATGTAGCACGTGAGGATGTCCCAGCAGGGAGTGCATTGCATAAACAGTAGTACAAGTGTTTCTGATTAACAACGATTAGAAAAAAATGTCAGCGGCAGTATCAGGTGTACTTTAGGAAGGTATTCCCTTCATACATCGTCACAAACATTCCGTTTTATATTTGTAAATAATTTTCTGTCATAAAGTGTGGTATTGATGCTTACATTCGACTCATTACCCAACAGTTATGTTGTATAAAAGCATGTGGTATCTTCGTCCTGGGCGTGAATGAAATGTGGGTGTACACAATTGTGTAACAGAAACAAAATCCGCCTTGTGGATAGCCCAGCTTTACAATCAAAGATAAAGACATGTTCTTTAGACATGAATACTTTGAAATTATGGCTAAGAGGGGATGTCGGTTCCATGGTGGTTCCGGAGAATGTGTGCCAAATAAATGTTATTCATAGTTCACAATGGATCAGTTAGATTGCTACGTAATGAGTCAAAGTCAAATAAGATCGCATTTTGTAATTTTGAAATTCATATCGTAAGCAAGAATCAAGTGAACCATAATTGGTAATCTAGTAAGACATCGTTTCGTTTACTTTTGAGTTTTAACAAAAAAAAACACAAAAAAAAGATATAAAAAATTGCAACACAAAAACCCAAAAGTTTCGGGTTAATGCACGCAAGCTCCTCTCAGAGTTGAAATTAACAACATAGTCTATGCATAGAATAACGATATCAGTATGTTCAGCCATTATTCAAATGGTGTAAATGTTCGTATTCCTTAAGAAAATAAATGAGGTGCGTGATTATTTCTCTTGTTTCGATTTAGAGCCTATTACTTAAAAAATGAAATACGTTAGTACAAATCCAGATAGTTTGAAATGCGCCTACAATTGCCACTGAACGTATAGCAATACGATTGAGAATTTCTTTATGATAATTTCATAAATTTTAAACGCCAAGAAATATTCCTTAGAATGAACGTTATTTCAGATATGTACACAAATCCACATTTATCAATTGGCCTCGCTATCACACAAATACGTTATACACCACAAACAGGAAGGTAACTATGGAGCTCAAAGTCTATAAGCAACTAAGTGATATGACACATTAGGATTGGCACTATGGACTGCCAAAGAAGAAAATTACCGGAAATGATGACCCTTCTCAGAAACAATCGGGAGTGATGGCCTTCCACGAAAACAACTGCTAGATCCCCCAAAAAAGGCAGAAGGTTGTGTATTCCTATCAAAACATGGTTCCCCCGAAGGGAAGGCGTTATTTGGACTAGATACAATTTTATTGCACATGTATAAATATTGACAAATTCGTCTCCAAAATAGAAAAAAATAAAAACCCCAAAAACAAATTTATAGTGATCGAAGTACACATGTTTAGAAAGAATGTTTAGCTTGAAACATAAAGTTAAGGTCAAACTTTGCTGTGCTGCGTAAAATAATTTTATCTCATAATTTCTGGGAAGTGTTTTTCATTTTTCATCGCAAGTTATACTTGATTACCTTGTTGTTACCTTAGCGGGCTCATACAACTAAATAATTAAGGACCCCAAACTTATTGTTTACCCCATTTCTTCTCCTTCTTCTTCTTCTTCTTCTTCTTCTTCTTCTTCTTCTTCTTCTTCTTCTTCTTTTTCCGTCGTAAAGATTTGTCCACGCATTTTCACAGAAACTATACATTGGATTCCATTGAAACTACATATGAGTATTTTGACGTGTGCCTAGATTTGTAAGACAACCTTTTTTTTGCATAAATATTCGAAGTTCAATACTAGTGATAACTGTCTAGATTCATAGATACAGACCTGACAATGGCTTCAAATGGCATGTTTTGGCAGGTTTAATATAAGAGCGCCACATGCTTATGATTTTGACAATATTTACAAATTTCAATAACCCAGATGCACTGTATTTAACTGGAACACTTTTTAGGTCGGGTTACAATCGTTCGAAACACGTTATAACCGTAATGCTAACATCAAGTGTAATGCTTTACTGTGCTAATAAGCAATGTCTTAATGTTTCAAAATGAAAACTTTATCCAGAGGATAATACATAAAAATAATTCGGTCATATTCATATTTATGAAATCCGTACCTCAATTCATTTTATCTACAGGGTTTTCAAAGGCAAACGTTGGCCAAGATAAAAATGAACAAAAAGGCACTTAAAGATTTCTACTATATTTTCAGCAGCGGCAACGCGTCCCAGCGTCCACCCTTGTTGACCTATACGACAGAAGTGAGTTAATGAAAACCCTGTGTTGTTATTAGGCATGCAAGTGGACTTAGCAACCACCTATAAAAACCAAAACAGAGAGTACACAGAGACCGCGTAGACTATCAGCAGATGTTTGGTAGGTTGAACTTGGCACACGTCTTTAATAGTGATAAGGATCACATAGTTGGGTTTTTTTTGCACTTAATGTGTTTATGAAATAAAAACTCGTTCTCAAGGATACCGAGGTTTGATTTAGACTTCATTTCGCACGTGGAAGAATCTAATTCAGTGCAAATTTGTTTTTGACAGAAAATTCGAATCAACGCTTCAATTTGTGTTGATATCACATCATTTGAATCCAAAACTGGTACACATAGGTCCATGTACAAAATGTATATCGTAGCAATATGTGTCAAACGTATAATGAATGCACATATTGTTAGAAAATAACAAATATAACACGGCAATAACAGAAACCTTAAAACCAAAATTTAATAAATGAATAATCTTCATTCATTTTTGAATTAACAATATTTTCATATAGCTTTATATGCCTAATATATATTACGGTCTAGTATATTTGAAAAGACATTAAACACTGGTGTTCATTACATTGACATGTAATAAGCGCCTTAAAAATACTTCGGCTTTCTGTAACAACTTGATTAATACATTCGTATTTCTATTGATTATCGTGAAGATGTATAGGGCTCTTCAATATAGATAAAAATATTATAAATGTAACTTGTTTGTAAATTTAACTATCACCACTAACACACCGTTTACTTAAAATCAATACACTATATCCACAGAGGGAAATTGCTTCCAGCAGGTGCCTTACATGTGAATATATATACAAAGCTGAAATGGAGCACTGCTTCCAATTCATGTAGAAGTTAGATGACTAACCTACTGGTTTATGTCTTGTTACACTCCCACCATTTCTTATCGTTCAACGTCCTCGTTAAATAAACAGGGCTACCTTGGGAGACCGAGGAGGTAGGAGAGAACAAAATCGTTTATATCACTTACGCACTAGTTTTGACTTCAGGATATTTATTAATTAAATCAAAATCAATCATGATAAAAAAATATTTATATATCATATGCAATTCGATATAGATGTGTATTATATTTAATTACATATTAAGGCATGTTTGATACAATATAAAATCAAAAGTACATGCCAATTAGGATTTTAAGACCAAATTGTTGAGTTTCGTAAACATAAACTGGATCAATTTCTACCTATCAGACGAACACTAGCAATGCAATGAACAATAAAATGTGAAATACCCATGAGTTTTATTCTACCGCATTGTGTTAAAAAACCAAGTAATCTTATCTGTTACAACTATCATCTTCTACAAAGGAAAAACCGTTAACAACAAATTCATTTTGTATCGAATTTGTCTTAATTGCCTTAATGTTAACTGTTCAATAATGAATGCAAATCGTCTTTCTCATTGGCTTGCCCAAGGACAATAAAGATACAACTGAAAAATTATGGTAAGTTTGCGTGTCCATTCTTGTCAATTGTCCAAGTCTGTAGGATAATGGCATCAAGACATCTTAACACGAAGAAATTTTCAATAAAACTGAAAACAATCAACACACTTAAAGAGCTGTTCGGACAGTTACCACAGTTATGCCATACTTCCTTGTTTATATGATGTAATAAGTTGTAGGGAAAAAACATGCAAAATTGATATTTTATTGTTCAAGGACATCGACATACCATGCAAAACTCATTCTTTTCTACTAGGATAACATAGAGGCCAAATGTATAGCTTCGATGGAATAAACAAAACAGGATCTATGCTTACATGTACAATACACATACTCACACGAGAGAACTCCAAAGTGAAAACAGAACTGTACTTTGATCTCAAAAGCGATAAAACTGTTGCAAATTATGGACAGGCAGAACTATTTAAATAAAGAATTTTGAAAAAAAATCAGGGATGATAAGAGCAGGTGTTCAGGAAGGGAGAGCGTCGTCTGCTTCATAGGCGACTCCCGCCATGTAAATCAACGTCAAATCCAAGTAAATGGCATGAGTCGTGAGAACCAAAGTAATAGCAACGACACAAAGAGGTACAACAATGAGCAAAAGGATTGATCTACATCACACACAGGGAAATAGAATACTATTGACCACTTGTATGCAGAGAACCAACACTTACTTGTTGATACTAAAGATGAGTAACTGTTTTCAAAAACGTCTATATATGTTTTCATATTGAAGCTGTGTTCTCATATAATAATATTCACATTGTACGAGTGTGAACATATTGCACACGATTCATATGCATCGATATACAGAAGTATGCACGTCTGTTCACATGAACATGTACATGTATTGTCTGTAACAATTCACATGTGTTCCAATGCAGTGATATAACACAATGTACTATTTTACGTGCAGTTATCTTTATTAGTGTACAATGCATAACGATAGTTTCTTCTCTGCGAAACCAATATAATACAGTTCTAAGAAAACAGTTTCCTAGCCGCCCGTAACAAAAGAAGATATACGTTAGTTTCCTGCCCTATCGCGTAGTCCGGTCTTATCAGGCAGATAATATACCAAATTAACGGTTTACACACAGCTAGAAAATTCTGTGCGAGGGAACCACAACTCAAAAAGCCAAAAGCTATCTCATAAAGTTCTTTTGAAAACCTATGCAAACCAAATTACGAGGTTTATTATCTTCAGTCATAAAAAGATGAGACGAGTTGAAAGTATCTTTAATTGAACATAAAACAATATGTTTATTAGATTGATTCCGTCTGAACTATTACACTATCCACGACTGTGGGAGCAGACCAGAGGAAGAACAAAGTGCTACCAAGGGGAGAGTAGTTAGAATGGATAAACGTCTGATATATCCCTTAATTTGCAGTAGACTATCTTCTATTTCTATTGTTTGACCCTTAAAATCAATCCTATGTTGGTTTATTTTGGTTTTGAGTTGAAGTTAAGCAGTTGAAATGCCTTGAAGATTATAGAGAATTTTACAAAAATCAGAAAGAATCCTTGGTTTACAAATATTACGACAGCAGTAACGATTTCGGTGTATAGCAAAGACGCTGTAATTGATTGTTAAACGAACGAGGACAAACGCATACTGCCCGTACTGTATTGATCATGATGTATTGGATAACAATGTCAAAGATGCACGAGGTCGCATACAAATTACCGCCAGGGGAAAGAAACACTTTTAAACGTGTACCATAAATCTGCACCATTGTTGTTCTCATTGAGGACGAGGTGATTAAGTGGAGCGATGGATATGAAAACAACCTTCTACATCATCATTTGTGACGTAGTTTATGAAGTAACCGAGCAGTTCAGACGTGAAAGCATCTAAGGGCGTGATAAGGTTTTATTTAGGTTATGTTTTTAACGCGTAAAAATGTGTCCATTGCATACTCGAACTCATCCGTAACGAAGATCATGGACGAGTTTCAACATATTGGGACAATTAACGAGAAAGAATTACAGCTGTTTCGAATTGATAGATTTAGAATAAAATAAATAAATACCATACTTTTTGTTCGTTATCTTTCTCAAGCTTGATCGATGATAGTAACACGCGCACGTTCAAAATCAGACGAAATATATTCGCTCTGTTTTTTGGTTTTTTGTCAAACCAAACTCCATATCAAAAACCGTCGTGATACCCTTTAGAATAGCATCTACATGGAATGCCTGTGTTAAAATAACAACTAACCCCATTGAATTTGTACGTGTTGTTGCTATAGAGACTGTCGGTAAATTGTGATTAAAAAGTAAGTTCTGATCGGCCTGAAACAAGACATCAGTCTGATGTCTTGTACATGTAAACAAAAAATCCCTACCAAGTTTACTAAATTGTTCTCTTAAATTTTATCCTACTTAGTATGTCCTTGTTAAATATAAAATATGTCTTATCAGGTTACCTATTTTCTACACATTCACTGGCTATTGAGACGGGACAGTATACAAATGTTCAAAACCTTAGAGTGCGGTTAATAGAAAAATATTATTGGAAGAATCCTTCTGTTTTTAAGGCTAACCAGTTGTTAAGTGCCGATACTAGTAAACAGCAATGCATGCTAGGAACATTTAGCTTTGAGGCTTACAAATTAAGAACTCCTTGATGTAATTAATCATTTATCATGAATTAGAATGTACAGTATATCCTTACTCTACACATTGTATGTTGTATCATACACTGATAGGCCTATGGCCCAAAGTTTGAATAAAACTTGAAACTTGAAACTACGTTCTGCATTCAGAAAGTCCCGACAAAGACTACCATTGAATGGTGCAAACTATAGTCCAATAAGAGTTATAGGTTGATATTAGTAGAGTAAATATCCCAACCCATACGAACTGTTGCCTTTGGTTCGTAGAAACTTTGATATGCTTCATTGTCAAATATGTTTGAGCTATACATGTATAAAATAAATATTTAATAAAAAGAAAATAACAAAATAACAACCATGAAAAAAGACGGGAAATTGTATCAAACAGGCAAAACCTGCTACACGAGTATCATTAACAATGAGTAAAACAGAAAGCAGAAAAGTATATAACGCATGCATGAAGTATACTATAAGAGGAAGGGTACATATATAGGTCACGAACGAGCATATTTATCATGATCAACGCCCAAATCGTACCATTGCGAATCGGGTTACCGTTATGATTGTACTTGTATGCCTTTTCCTCCGGTGCACAAACTATTCTCGTAAAGAAACCCCGTTATCTAGTTTCAGGGAACATTGGACAACACGTCAGAATAAGACTGTTACATGTGAACTGCTGAAAATAAGTAACGGTTCTAAAGCAGTGAATGACTGTGATATATGAGCTCTGATACTTAGAGCAGACTAAATGTAACGAATCAACAGTGACATGTTAATAAAAAACAAACGGACTGTTAGATGACAGCGCTGTTTTTTTTTAGTTTTTTTTTTTTTAGAAAGGACAACGAAGCAGCAAATGCATTATGGCATGACAGTTCCTGTGAGAGACACTATTATGGTACTGCTGAGGAAAAGGGAATAAACGATCACAGCAGTCATCACCTTTGTCACAGAGTTTGGTTGCAATATGATATTTCTGCAAGTAAATGTCAAAATATAACGCCAAAGAGAGGAGGTATGAGCTGTTTATATATTTCAAATTCGAGAGGGTAGTGGGATGGAACTTATTCAAATATATAATGTTTCTCATAATTTCATAGCAATATTCTTTGTTCATTGTGATCAGATACCGAGCTAAGGTTTGAAGTTCAAACACCGGTATACTTTTATAATGAATATATTTACAAAACACCCTTTACTCAGTGGGAATCAATGATATTGTAGCGAATGAAACGATTAAATTTGCATAGGTTTTTACAGTCATTCTGCCAATAGGTGAATCTGCTATCCAACCCAATCTTTCATTACAGCAGAAACGTCTCTCACAGAATATAATTGGTTTGACAAGTTTAAGTCAATCACTTAAAGACCTAGCTTATGGAGCTGAAACCAGTTAAATTGGTGGATTAATCATACAGAACGTTCTTTGATCTCTAAAGATAAATTGTGGCAGCTATAATTTAGTGCCAGTGTTTTTTTTTTTGCAGCACATGGCATACATTCCGGAGTAATTAAGGTGTACCTGTGTGATTAAAAGAAAACAATAATGTATGAGCAATATGTAAATTTACTTTGTAACGATAGCGTCATGTATGAGCAATATGTAAATACAGTTGGTAGTGATAGGGTTATATTCAATTTAAGAGCAATATGTAAATGTAGTTTATAATGATAACATCGTTGTATGAGCAATATTTAAATGTAGTTTGTAATGATAACATCGTTGTATGAGCGATATGTAAATGAAGTTTATAATGATAACATCGTTGTATGTGCAATATGAAAATGTAGTTTATAATGATAACATCGTTGTATGAGCGATATGTAAATGCAGTTTGTAATGATAACATCGTTGTATGAGCAATATGTAAATGTAGTTTGTAATGATAATATCGTTGTATGAGCAATATTTAAATGTAGTTTGTAATGTTAACATCGTTGTATGAGCAATATTTAAATGTAGTTTATAATGATAACATCGTTGTATGAGCAATATGTAAATGTAGTTTATAATGATAACATCGTTGTATGAGCAATATGTTAATGTAGTTTGTAATGATAACATCGTTGTATGAGCAATATTTAAATGTAGTTTGTAATGATAACATCGTTGTATGAGCAATATGTAAATGTAGTTTGTAATGTTAACATCAATGTATGTGCAATATGTAAATGTTGTTTTAAAAAAATATGAACATCTTTTCTCCGAAAAACAACAACAACAAAAAAAACCCAGAAAACAAAAAACTAAATAATATCAAAAAAACAACACTAGACAATAAGATGTGATTAGTGATTTAGTTTTTCAATGCATGTTGCATGTTTTATATGGCACATTGTTCTTATGATTTTCCGGATTTCTGCTTTTTAAGTTCTTGTATGTCATATTCTTATTTTGTAATGTCATCCATTTCTACGTTCTTTTAACTCTGTTTGTCGAAATACAGGCTCCTAGCTCCTAAGAGCTTATGTTCTTGTCTAACCATATTCGACACTAAATAAAGATTCTTGTATCTTATAGTGAAGATTTCATGTCATCTAACGGTACAGTACTAACCGAGAACGCCCAAATATACCGGAGAGCCTGTCATTTCACTTATTAAAGCGTCAACTATCAGTGGAATAGCGCAGAGTAATAAATCACAACAGAAATTGTATTTGTTTTTTTATTCACAAAACGTCTTTGATCAAATATGGTTGTGTACATTGACAATACAATTATATAGAGGTCAAGGTTTGCTGATAGCCTTGGCAAAAATAGGGGCCGCCCCAGCCAATGAACAATCTCACTGAAAATGTTCAAAAGACCTTCACAGCGAACACACATCCACACAAAATTAATCAACTATGTCGGATGATGTTAAGGTTCGACTTGTTTCAAAATAATATTCTCTCATAACGGGACAATATGACAGGCAGAAATTTAGATTTGACGTACTCTTGAATAATTAAAACAACTCTGACGGTATTTCTAGATAATTGTGATGATTATTCGGTTGTTGTTTTATTAAGTGTATCATATTTCTACACTTAAAATACCCATTCAATCAATTTTAAGTTTGGACGACAAGGCACAGAGGAATATTTCATGAATTTTATCATACTTCGTTTATGTAAAAAAATCTTAGCTGGGAAATTTTGATCATACAAAATGTTTCAATTCGTCTTAAATTGCTCTCTCAAGAAATTATAAACGTTATTACGTTTGCAATGATATACCAAAGACCACTTTGGGACACATGATACGTATTTATAGTTAACTCGTCAATTTGTTTCTGTGATATGGTTGGGAAGGTCTGTTTTATAGTCGTCAGCGAAGCACGTGAAACATATCTGTCATCTGACACGGTATATAGAGAACAATATATGACCAGGAAATACAAGTCGCTAACAATTTCAATTTTTCAACTAATTGTCCGTACTGTAATAAACACACTTCAAAATTATATTTATTTAATACAAATTAATACGTTTTCTTTTTTTACAGAGGTTGTTATGGTAGCACGAATATGTCACGTGACTATACCTTATTTTGTACGTAATGCCAAGGTCACTGGCTGTACTTCTCTATCGACATTTTAAACTGAAGGGCAGACGTAGCGTGAACTCTTATCTGCACCTGCATATCTCTCTAGTAAGCGTCTCTCATCTCGCGAGATCAACGTGTCACGGAGCGCGAGAGATTGATGGAAATCGGATCCCGTTATTAATATACTTTCAGCTAGACAGTTTCCACCAGGTTTTACGGTCACCACGAAAAACACTGGAGTTACCCGACAACCGCACTATTTCATCCCATTGGTATTCATCCGACGTATTATATAACAGAAACTCGTTTAATTGACGTTTACAATGACGTCATAGTAGCATCAATGAATTGATTTCATTTACGTCATGGCTTTTGACAATTATTTGGAGTTGAACAAGTCCTTATGGTTTACATGTAAACCAAGCTCTATTGACAGTAAACATATATGAATTTAGTTCATGATAGAGGAAGCATCTCAAACAACCAACCATCAAGCAATCAGACAAACCTCTTTTTGTTTTTAGAAAAAACTATCGTAGCGTCATGGATACGTTTCTAGAAAATACCACGGAGTTTCGATGCCAACGCATAGCTACTCTTATTACAGTTAACAAAATTAATTTCATATAAATCCTTGTACCTCGGGAAAACCTCTTTATTAAGCATGGGAAAACTGTATTTAGATATATGATCACTCAGTATTCATAACACGTAAATACTTAAGCGACATTTCAAATGATCTATTGTAAATGATGACTGTTTTGGTAAGTAACAGCGTTGCCTGCTCATGATGTGTATGTGTGACCGGTTGGCGTACAAAACCGTTTTAATTTTGTTTCGTACAATATGTTTTCTATCATTGCTATAAAATCACAACACACACATTCAAGATGGCGTTCAATAAGTACTTGTATTAAGGCCGCTTACGCCCAACCGCAAACAACCTAAAATGTCGCTTGCAACATTACAAAGTGCATTACTTTAATTATCCCTTCTTCCAACAAAACGAAAATTATCATTACCTGGAAAACACATCAATTTTTGATTAAATTATTCTTTTACATTCATTGGTATTTTGATATTATCTTATTGAACTAATTTATGTCACGAAAATGTTGAACTTTAAATATAAACTTTACTATGTGATAGCAGATGACTTTTATCATTATAAAAGTTAAACAACCGTTAGGCTATAATACCAAAACTTAAACATACAATAATGATTACACAATTTAGATCATGCATTAAGGTCAAGCTTTTGCGTGGCTCGCAATATTCCTTGAATTTTGTTTTTAACGCATCAAGTCTATCTGTATCGCCAATAGCAATAACAAACATGTTGTACATACGGCGTGCTTCGATGACCGCTACATGTAAGAAAGTGGAACGTGTAAGAGCGTGGCGACTTGAACCTTACCCGATTTTTCACTTATCCCAGTGGCCGTGAGATACATTCGAACCCTTATATCCACTCTTTCCAGTTCCCGGCCGGATGACCTTCCATGTCTAGGGACGAGGGATGTTTCAATTGCCCCACTAAGTCACAACACACACATTCAAGATGGTGTTCAATAAGTACTTTGCTTAAGGCTAATTACGCCATATGTTCAACATAACAAATTACATCACTTTACAATACCCCGTTTATAATTTTATTCAACTCAATCTCAAACAGTTCATAGAAACTCTTTGTCGCGATAAATGAAGAAGCGGCGTAGAATCCAAATATATATCACCCTATTATTTTACACAAATAGTTTCTGTCAAAAAATAGTTCAGCAGGCATGCTTTCAATTGTGATATGGAAATATGTAGGAAATAGTACCCGTAAACATTGTTTAGCCTAAGGAGGTGGCGCCTTCCGCTGTTGATTTGTCGTTAAGACATAATAATTTCACTTGCATGTCTTAGCGGTATCCAAGAGAAATACCCCGGGTCATAGTGAAGGTGTGATGTTCATAGAAAGTAAAAGAAAGAAGTTATCTAAATATTACCTAGGGGCACTATTTCTATTCGTAACATGGCTTCGGATCATTGAAAGATATATATAGGAGCCGTTCAATACCAGCACATCTGTGACGAACAACCACACATTATGTTGCATCTGTTATGAAACAGCTGTCCTAACTTGTGTTGCTGTTGTCAACATGCATGTCATCATTGAGAAGTCGTCGTTATGGATGTGGGTGTTGCTTGTTTTTCTATTATCTGTTTTTAATTTCTTTGTTAACATAAGTTGTCTTTGCTATCGGTGTTGTTGTTGAACTTGTAATCAGAGATGTTTTCAATATCTATATCTGTGTTATCAATGTTACTGTTTATAATATCAGTGTGGTTATCCCTGTTATCAGTGTGTGTGTTTTACTGTCCTTGCTATCAGTGTAGTTGTTGTCCATGTTATCCGTGTGCATTGTTGCTGACCTTGTTATCATTGCGTTTTGTTGCTGACCTTGTAATCAGTGTTTGTTGTTGTTGTCCTTGTTATCAGTGTTTGTTGTTGCTGTTCTTATAATCAGTGTGGTTGTTGTCCATGTTATCCATGTGTGTTGTTGCTGTCCATGTTATCCGTGTGCATTGTTGCTGACCTTGTTATCATTGCGTTTTGTTGCTGACCTTGTAATCAGTGTTTGTTGTTGTTGTCTTTGTTATCAGTGTTTGTTGTTGCTGTTCTTATAATCAGTGTGGTTGTTGTCCATGTTATCCATGTGTGTTGTTGCTGTCCTTGTTATCCGTGTGTGTTGTTGCACTCCTTGTTATCCGTGTGTGTTGTTGCTGTCCTTGTTATCAGTGTTTGTTGTTGTTGTCCTTGTTATCAGTGTTTGTTGTTGCTGTTCTTGTAATCAGTGTGGTTGCTGTCCTTGTTATCAGTGTGTGTGGTTGCTGTCCTTGTTATCAGTGTGGTTGCTGTTCTTGTTATCAGTATTTGTTGTTGTTGTCCTTGTTATCAGTGTTTGATGTTGCTGTTCTTGTTATCAGTGTTTGTTGTTGCTGACCTTGTTATCAGTGTGGTTGTTGTCCATGTTATCCATGTGTGTTTTTGCTGTCCTTGTTATCAGTGTTTGTTGTTGTTGTCCTTGTTATCAGTGTTTGTTGTTGCTGTTCTTGTAATCAGTGTGGTTGCTGTCTTTGTTATCAGTGTTTGTTGATGTTGTCCTTGTTATCAGTGTTTGTTTTGTTGTCCTTGTTATTAGTGTTTGTTGTTGCTGTTCTTGTAATCAGTGTGGTTGCTGTCCTTGTTATCAGTGTGTGTGGTTGCTGTTCTTCTTATCAGTGTTTGTTGTTGCTGTCCTTGTTATCAGTGTTTGATGGTGCTGTCCTTGTTATCAGTGTTTGATGTAGCTGTTCTTGTTATCAGTGTTTGATGTTGCTGTCCTTGTTATCAGTGTTTGATGTTGCTGTCCTTGTTATCAGTGTGTGTGGTTGCTGTCCTTGTTATCAGTGTTTGATGTTGCTGTCCTTGTTGTCAGTGTTTGATGTTGCTGTCCTTGTTATCAGTGTTTGATGTTGCTGTCCTTGTTATCAGTGTTTGTTGTTGCTGTTCTTCTTATCAGTGTTTGATGGTGCTGTTCTTGTTATCAGTGTTTGATGTTGCTGTCCTTGTTATCAGTGTTTGATGTTGCTGTCCTTGTTATCAATGTGTGTGGTTGCTGTTCTTCTTATCAGTGTTTGTTGTTGTTGTCCTTGTTATCAGTGTTTGTTGTTGCTGTTCTTCTTATCAGTGTTTGATGGTGCTGTTCTTGTTATCAGTGTGGTTGCTGTCCTTGTTATCAGTGTGTGTGGTTGCTGTCCTTGTTATCAGTGTTTGATGGTGCTGTTCTTGTAATCAGTGTGGTTGCTGTCCTTGTTATCAGTGTGTGTGGTTGCTGTCCTTGTTATCAGTGTGGTTGCTGTCCTTGTTATCAGTATTTGTTGTTGCTGTTCTTGTTATCAGTGTGTGTGGTTGCTGTCCTTGTTATCAGTGTGTGTGGTTGCTGTCCTTGTTATCAGTGTGTGCGGTTGCTGTCCTTGTTATCAGTGTGTGTTGTTGTTGTTGTTCTTGTTATCAGTGTGTGTGGTTGCTGTCCTTGTTATCAGTGTGTGTGGTTGCTGTCCTTGTAATCAGTATGGTTGCTGTCCTTGTTATCAGTGTGTGTTGTTGCTCTCCTTGTTATCAGTGTGTGTGGTTGCTGTCCTTGTTATCAGTGTGTGTGGTTGCTGTCCTTGTTATCAGTGGTTGCTGTCCTTGTTATCAGTGTGGTTGCTGTCCTTGTTATC
Source organism: Mizuhopecten yessoensis (assembly GCF_002113885.1). Lineage (NCBI taxonomy): Eukaryota > Metazoa > Mollusca > Bivalvia > Pectinida > Pectinidae > Mizuhopecten > Mizuhopecten yessoensis. The sequence continues at coordinate 1,279,442 of NW_018408852.1, read as the reverse complement.
AGTGTTTGTTGTTGCTGTTCTTGTTATCAGTGTGTGTGGTTGCTGTCCTTGTTATCAGCGTATGTGGTTGCTGTCCTTGTTATCAGTATGTGTGGTTGCTGTCCTTGTTATCAGTGTTTGATGTTGCTGTCCTTTTTATCAGTGTGTGTTGTTGCTGTTTTCATTATTGCTATAATTAGGCAGGAAAGACTGTTATATCTTATTTAAACGTTGGTATGTTCCCACCTTTATACAAAGAAACATAAAAAGCGATACAAGTAAGTCAGCATTCTAGGATGATCCCCCCTGTTTAATGTTAACTAGTTACCAGGTGGACATTTTGTAACAGGTTGTGCTAATCAAAAATCGAGTTTATTTTCAAATTAGCTTTTTAGTGTTTTTGTTTTATATAAAACTATAAATACAGGTTGTTTACTTTAAAACCGATCTCAATTGATATAACGTGAAACAAATATATAGTGGGAGCGATAATGTTGACGAACACCAGGTCGTAATAATTAATGATTAAATTTCAGCACGTGCAATTCTATTCAAAAGCTGGTGATTTAGGGCTATAACAACAACATGTAGCCACGGTTTGGAATGGCGTTATTACAGTCAATCCTGTAACCTCGTTATCGTCTGGTATAGAACCCGGATGTATGTTTCAGTACACAAAATATACTCCTAATGTTATAAGGTGGCTAATTAGCTCGTTAACGTGTAAAGCACGGGTAAAATATTTTTATAGTGCTGTCAAATCTAAACGATTTAACACTTTTGTTTTTTAAGGATTTGCAAACACAGTATATGATAAATCAAGTGATATGAATGTGTACGAGTATCTCATCGCGCCGGTCCCTCGTATCTCAACGTACCGGTCTCTCACATTCTCTCTCGTACCACAATTCCCTCTCATTTGGTCTAAATCACAATTAGTCTGCACGCACTGTTCCAATATTTATTGAAATGCACCAGGAATTTGAAATAAACCATCGCTATAAATGATATATCGTGCACACAAGATGAGGAAATATTACTGTACTCTTGATTTAATCCGAAATCCAATTAATGAGAGGCAATTAATGAGAGGCCTTAATACCATACAGGTTGTTTGACATCAACCACCAGTCACACTAGAGATCACCAGACACCATTTTGACGATATTTTACTTTCAAATGGCTAGCTAGCTATACATTTGGTGAATAATTAAGATAATCAACTAGACATGAATCGATTTTACAATTTATTTGGTATTAAAGCCATTAATCTAATTGAGAAATATACAGCATGTTCACATATATAATGATACTTAATTAACAAGTGAATTAGTTAATGTTTTAAGATTAACTCACATCGCAACTAGCTAGTGAATGAAAGAATATGTTTGATATGAAACAACTCTTTAACTTCCTAGTGTAGTACGGTGCGTAAAGTGTTAAACCACTCACAAAATACATAGATAGGGGACACGTTCAACTTATTCTTAAATAGCTAAATAGTCCGACAGGGCCTTAACGTGTTAAACCACTCGCAAAATACATTGACATGGACACGTTTTTTTATGCAAACCAAAAAGAGTTTATAACGTTTCCAAATAATCATATCGACTGACTTTTCTCATGGATCTTCACGTCGAACAAAATACGATTTAGGATTTTTTTTTTTATTAAAGTTCAACCTTACATGCCGATATATTATTTAAAACAAATCGAATTCAGATAACAAATAAATGTAATGTTTTCCCGCAGGATACGACAAAACCTTTTAAATTCAGTCAAAAGTACTTAAACGGACGTATCGTCTGATCGTCCTACGTGGTAATTGACTTACATAGTGTGACATCTAAGTCAAAACTGCACTGGTAGCAGTAATGGTGCTGGAGGCTCCAGATGGAAATGTAACTAAGGTAAAAATCAATATAGCAACTATTGCTACTAGGAGGCACGGTAGTCTAGTGGTAGGATGCCGGGCACGTGACCTAAGGGTTTTCGGGATCGAGTCACGGCACGGCACTGTGTTGTATCTTTGAGCAAGATACTTTACGCTTTTTCCAGTCTACTCAGCTGTAAATGAGTACGGGTTGAGCAGTGCTAGAATTGTTGAATGCTAGCTGTTAGCGCCGAAATGGCAGCTCTCAGGGAGTTGAGAAAGGTATTGGCTGGTTGCAAAGGCCCTATAACCACGGATAATAATTTGCGAACCGCTTTGAGACGACCTACGAAATAGGTTGTGATAAAGCGGTATATATGAACCTCGAAAAATTGCCAAATATTATTTCGTTTGGAGAACACGTATCGTCCCAGTTACACACATTGAGCCTTAGGTAGAATTTCCTCATTTTGACAATGTTCCCGACGTTAAATTTGGCAGCATTCTTATCATAAACATAGCGTTGTAGCTTACAGGGCTCTTATTTGTTTGTTTGTTAATTTTCAAATTTCATTCACGCCTAGTACATAACGATCACAACATCTTCTGGGCTACTTTTAAGGTTCATATAAGCTAGCACTTAACATTGAGACGGCAGAAATACCTCTTAACGATCTAATATCAATGGGTCATTAAGCAAGACAAATGTCTATTTATTTGGTGCATGAAGGATGCCAAGTTAACCTCTTTCAAAATTGCGAATTTTCAACCCAATAGTGCACAACAGACGATATTCACGCATTTTATTATAAAAAGCGACTCTGTGTCCCTCTTTGTGAAGCCATATCCCTAAACCAGTTGTCGAATAAATTTGAATTATTTTGTTTGTTCCAGATAACGAATATGATAACTAATTATAAACCATGATGAGGCCGTAAATGATCATTAACGCCCCTTTTCATTTCTTTAATCATACATATCTTTTCAGAGAACATCAATTTTAGCGACAAGATAACATTGAAGTATTTTTAACACAGCTAAACATGTAGTTTAGAATATTACAGAATAGAACAATCACATTCATTTTCTCCGGGTTTTTTTTTACCAGTCATGAACGTTATTGGCTGCAGTTAAGCTTCAAAACTAATTACATAATATCGAAACATTTTGAATAATTGATAACAAAATTCCTTGGAAGATATCGCGATGGTTCTCATTATTTACGTATTATTAGTGTATCCCTAGTATACTGTAATGACTTGGCACCCAATAACATCAGCAGCAGGTGCAGTGTAAGGTTTCAAATAATACGGTCTAGCAGGGACATCAAATATTTCTTTATCACTGCTCAGATATTCCATTAATATTTAATTCTAATGTACTATTTGAATTGCCTGCTGATATATCAATCTATCGGAAAAATATAACTCATATCTATAATTTCAATTCAAAATAATAAATGGTTTATTTAGTTAATTCTCACTATTCAGGCGCCATGGTGTAAACGTGGAAGCGGAAAAAATCAACTTAGAATAAATAAATAACTGGGGAAAAACTGACATCTGAGGAAATAAATAATGATGATATCTACAAGTAGATAAGGTATATTACACATTTAATATCCTCACTGTAGGAAAACACAATTCGTTGTCTCTCAGATGGTTAATCATGTTCCACGCAAGCTTCGTGAAACATAATCAACTTCAGAGAAAAAACGGATAGTGTTTCCCTACAGCAAGGGCAATTTATGTCTATTATGCCGAAAACATCAATCAATCAATCAATCAATCAATCAATCAATCAATCAATCAATCAATTAATCAATCAATCAATCAATCAATCAATCAAAAGTAGAGATGATCAGGTTGACTTGTCGTCTACTTCTGTCAATCGGAACTAGGTTGTTGTGGTTCTTTTTTTCTAGAGAGGCTCCGAATCAGGGAAATATGATCGGGGAAACCTGAGCGCGCGAGGGCGACAGGATGTTTTATTACCCTGTCATGTGACCAGTAGCATCCAATCAGACACGCTTTCATGAAGACTAGATTTAATAATTAGTAACGTTGCCCAGATGAGAATCACTCTATACTGTTCTAGAGTAGAAACACTCTATAATGTTCCTAGAAGAGGACTAGTATATATAATATTGCGTAGATCATTTCAGTAAGTATGTTAACGTCATGTAACATATAACATATATTAGTTACACATGTATACATGTAATAAGCTATGTACATTTTGTAACTGCCGAACAGTGTGACAGATTTGGACTTTTTCAAAACTATCGGAGAACCTTCTGCAAGCACGTCCACACAATGGATTCTGCAAACTTCAAGCCAAACACTTCGTTTTCAATTTGAAAGTAAAAAAACCTAAAAAAACACCTCTTTAACTGTGGCTGAATGATGCATATACACGTGCTGTACGCCTTAAATGAATTTCCCCGCGGACAATTGTCGTCTCCCGACGTTTACTGTTTATATCAAGATCTATTCAACATGAATGCACAATTACATCGAAGTCATTTTTACTCAACTATACCAAACTGATGTTATATTTTTATCTAGCTCTCTATGTTTAATGAAATTTCACATCAAACGCTTCGAATTACCCAATGCCACTTTCACTGCATAACTGTTGAGAACACAAAGTGGCCCTAGCAATTTGTTTTGTGTGAGACACGTTCACCTATTAACTGCCGGAATTGCTTTGTGATTAGCCTGTCATTTCCTGGAGATAATAAAATGAAAAATGTGTGTGTTTTTAATAAACGAAAAATACGCTCCGATAATAATTCTTCCTGCTTGGAATATCGGTATATAGTTTCTGGTTTAGGACTAATGTAACAAAATTTGATTCCATGTAGATGCACTAAACACAATATCAGTTCCGTTACATTTTCTACTGCTTAGAAAACTTTTTTTTCTAAACGTGTTCCCAAACAACGACTACTGTTTGGTTTAGATGGTGATGGTGATGGTCATAAAACGTCAACAGATGACGATTCCATGGAGTCCATTAAGGTTGCATATCATAGCTAACGTCATACATGTATGACGTCGGTGTAGACAGATGATTGAGTCACATCATAGCTAATGTGTGGTCACACAACAGTTCATTGATGAAGTAACCATTCGGTAACTTAGATCATAAAACACCAATGTACACTAATTATTGGACCACACAACAGTTCATTGATGAAGTAACCACGGTAACTTAGATAATAAAACACCTATGTACACTGAGTAAGGGACCGCACAACAGTTCATTGATGAAGTCACCACTGGGTAACCTAGATAATAAAACACCTATGTACACTGAGTAAGGGACCGCACAACAGTTCATTAATGAAGTAACCACTCGGTAACTAAGATAAAAACCACCAATGTGCACTAATTATGGGGCCACACAACAGTTTATTGATTTAAGAAACCACGGTAACGTAGATCATAAAACAACACTGCCCACTGATTAGGAGACAACACAATAGTTTATTGATGAAGTAACCACTCGGTAACTAAGATAATAAAACACCAATGTACACTGAGTAAGGGATCACAAAACAGTGTATTGATGACGTAACCAATCGGTAAATTAGATAATAAAACATCATTGTACACTGAGTAAGGGACCGCAAAACAGTTTATTGATGAAGTAACCACTGTGAAACTAAGATAATAAACACAAATGTACACTGGGTAAGGGATCACAAAACAGTTTATTGATGAAGTAACCACTGTAACTTAGATCATAAAACACCAATGTACACTGAGTAAGGGACCACACAACTGTTCATTAATGAAGTAACCACTCGGTAACTAAGATCATAAAACACCAATGTACACTGAATATGGGACCACACACCAGTTTATTGATGAAGTAACCACGGTAACTTAGATCATAAAACACCGAAGTACACTGGGTAAGGGACCACACACCAGTTTATTGATGAAGTAACCACTCAGTAACTAAGATCATAATACACCAAAGTAAACTGAGTAAGGCACCACACAACTGTTCATTGATGAAGTAACCACTCGGTAACTAAGATAATAAAACACCAATGTACACTGAGTAAGGGACCACACAACTGCTCATTAATGAAGTTACCACTCGGTAACTAAGATAACAAAATACCAATGTACACTGAGTAAGGGACCACACACCAGTGTATTGATGAAGTAACCACGGTAACTTAGATCATAAAACACCAATGTACACTGAATATGGGACTATGCAACAGTTCATTGTTCATTAACTAGGATAAGCTTAAGCTTTGCATTAAATGCATTCAATTGACATCATTGCCAATATAGATTGGGCCACTTGTCATATGACGACAGTGTGTATTCATCCTTTGGCCATTCACTTTAAAAGACTACCACTCCGACATATCATCACCGGTTAGAGAAGCATGACGCCCTATCAGGTCACATTATACTGATAATGGTCTGAAAAGAGAAACATGTGAGAAAAAAGTGCAAGTGTATAGATAAATACAGGTGAAATATTATAGTTGAAATTTCAAACAATATTGTAGTTTTATGGCTAAAATCAATCGCTAGATTTTTGGGCAATATGTTTAAACTTCTATTACCGGTTTGTCACAGATCCCCAAGCATTATATATTGATCCAATTGTTTTATACATCGTTCTAATTAAATGCAGCACGCCATTTAAATATGCTGTTTGATCTGATCCTGGTAATGATACAAAATAGTGATATAGACATCGTCAAGGATACCGGAAAAATGCAACGTAAAACGATCTTCACAAAGATCTACATTAACAGATAAAAAGGACAACCGATTCGGCAGATTTTGATCTGTTCAATAAAGCATTAATGTCGTCAATCATTTAGATGGACAACCTTTCATCTAAAATAGGCAAAAATAGATACATTAGCACGATTACATCACAATTGATTATTAGATCAGATAAATGGAGAAAAAAGTAACAGTAAATGGTTCGAATCTATAATGTGGGCTACTTTGGTACTANCCCCCAAAAGAAAAAAACCCCACCCCGCTTTTCGTCCTTTTAAGAACAAACCGATAACAAGCTATCAGTTCTAACGTTCATTTCCTGCTCTCTTATCATTGCATATCAGATAGAACAAAAATCGTTACGACCAAGGGGCACCGTCTCCCTGACCGTCTGCAGGGTTGTGTGAACATCAATTACACCTTAGATATTCAACGCGTAGTCCAGTCTTATTTTATTTCTTGTTTGTTACATGAACTATGAAACCTTGCACGGAATATTAAAATATGGATAAACACATGTACTAGTAAGGGTCGTACAAAGTGATACAATATATCACACGGGACGACATATAATGACATGTAGAGGACTACCTAATGATTTTGGCATAGCTAAAGATTGCATTTCAATGTGCATACAAAGGTGTTCTTAAAACAGTTCATAAACTCATTTGGCGTATTTGATGTAAACCAGATACCACTGATATTTTCCCTCGTCATTGGCAAATAGGATATATTTCGTCCTTAAACTTAATATAGTCATATCATAATCATGTTGTGAAGTGAATATAAAACATGAATGTAGTACAAAGCTTAAACCTGGCCTTTATCAGGGGAAAGGTTTGTCGGAAAACCAAGTGATATTGTCAATAGACACACCTACGTGGTATCTATAATTACCTCTACATCGGTCAAGTACCTGTCTAATAGTGGCGTTACTTAACCCTTTACGTGAGAACACCTAATGGGTTTAACAGGCGTGTTCCGTCACTTACTGATCAACCATTATGTTACCTGTTACACGCAAACGACTACCTAATTAATAGTTCAATAGCTCTATAAATCAGGTTGTTCGGTGTAGTTACAAAACATTTACTTATCAACAGAATCAGTTGTAATTGTTTTATGTTTGTATATTCTCTGAGCAACATCTGTTTTATAAGGCCATTTCCGATTTTGAAAAGTCACGGTGTATCTTTGTCGCGAATCTAAGTGGTATAGTTCAACAGAAAACATAAACATCATCATTTTTAATGATAGCAAACAAATCAAATAACTTCAATAAGCACAGGTGCTTAAGTAAAAGCAGGTTATATTTCAATTAGACAAGATGCCGCACGAGTAGTTAGGAATGTTCTTCGTTGTAATTTACATAAATGACCTGATTTTTCATCCCACAGTTTATTGCCTTGAACAATATGAAAATATTGATGTTTTTATTAATATCTTTGATAGAATGCTTTTAATTAGATATATTGTTGCGATGCTTTTATCGTGCTGTTTGCTATCACTGTACCGCCCACCTGTGTTGTTCATGTACACGTGAGTCTGTTGCCACATGTCACTTATCTAACCTTGTCGTTCCATATAAGGTGTGATTTTGTTTCCTCGTTTTGGCCAGTGGTTAGTTGTTTGTGCTACAACTTGTTGTACAGAGAGTAGAGAGTTCCCGGTGTAGAAAAACTCAAAATCTTCTGTAAGTGTAAATCCCCGACCAATAATAAGGGTACTGTATGTATCTTAATATGCATGCATGTATATATATATATGTGTGTGATAATGTGAGCAAGTGTTATTTGATGAGGTTAATGATATATGATATATGTATAAGTACCGATAATTATAGTATTAATTATGATGAAATTACAGTCATTATAAATAACTTATTCATAAATACTTACATAAAAACCTAGATTGTAGGTCGTCTCAAAGCGGTTCACAAAATAATATCCGTGGTATAAAAACGTATGCACCAACTTAGCATCATGTTAGGACGTACAGGTAAGCGCAGTGTTTCGTTATGGTATATACTCTATTGTGTCTAAGGTGTTTTATATGTTCTACACTATTGTGGAAAATATATGCAACATTCGTGAAATTCTGAGTCATCCTTTGTCAACATTTCATGTCTATATCATGACAAAAAAATAATTTAATGTGCTCTTCCAGTGTTACTTTGATGCATGTTTTTCCTAAAATAAACGAAAAGCGACCTTAACAAAACAAAAGTACACAATGATGACACAATTGATCTCGCACCCGACATCAGGAAATTACTAGTCTATCTATACGAGTCACTAAATACGAAGAAAGTTTGTCGTAAATGTAAGGGCATTTTTTATCATTTTTATTTGAAGTAGTTACTAGTATAATGCATATTGGCGCACAACCTATTCAGTTCAGGGTTTGTTACCTTTTCATAGTAATCTACAGATATTGACAAATGCGAATTGAAACACGCGGCCATTGTCACTATCGTTGTAGATAAATTAGATATCAGAACTGTATACTATGTCTGTATACAATACGCATATGACGCTTTGTATAATCACCTGTTTGCTCAATATACCACAACGTTCTTTAAATATATCGATTACTGCAGCACAGGTATACAGAACAGTGCTTCGAGATATGATGATTGTCGAAAACGTGGGGAAAATGTTATTGTCGCAAGAATGATGTCATTGGAAAAAAGGTACATTTCCTTGTGCAGTTTGAAGTGGATGCTTAGCTTAGTAGTATTCATAGTTGTTTCTTAGTCATTACCCTTGTTCTCATTTTGAAGACGTGACATTACTAGGATAGGACCAGAAAATCAATGGCGACAGTAGTTGATAAAGAAAACACTAATACTTTTCTTCCAGTATTTTACCAATGGTATCTCGTGTAAATCATTCGTTTGTACTATTTTGCCCTTATTTAATCGATTCGGAATTTGAACTACCGTTTTGTTTATGCGTCGGTATTCTCTCGTTGTTTATTATAATGAGAACCTTGGCGACCTGATGTCCGAATGTCTAAACATTCCAGACTTCCGCTTTTCTGTCTGTAATTCGTAACATTGATGAAAGAAATCCCCGAATCTAGCGCATGCTTTGACAGTATACTAATGATTTGAAAAATACATATACATAATTCTGGTACGCTAGGAACAAATGTCTATTGTGTTGAGATTATAAATCAATACACAATGGCGACATAGTTTTTACAGAGGTCACGTATCGAAATTGACCAGGATGTTGTTCCTTAAATTGTGTCAAAGAAAACGAAATCGGAAAAAAAGAGAAATAAAACATGGTTTCGCAAATTTTCTTCGGGAACGTGAAAAGCAACGAATAATGATGACGTTGTAAGTGTGTTTTATGCCACATCTGTCCATATCAAAATGATTAATAATGGGGACTTATTGATGTTTCTGTGTCAATACAAATAAGAAAATTCGAACGAAATTTTACTGGCAAAAATTCCAACAATTAGACACAAAAGAAATGCAATGTTCAGCCATATTTAACTGTAACACAACGCCGAATATTTAAGCTGTGTTTGACTTTGTAACATAAACAACGGAGTTAGATAGTCTACAGAATAGCACATACATATTAGTCACTTAATACTTGGTTTCAAGCAAAGAACTGTCTTTGCGGTTTATCGGTGCTTTAAAGTTGTATAATATCACTTTGTAGTACAGGGCTTTTGTATATTGCATTAACTACCTTCGATGGTTTGGTTAACCGGTGCTCTAGTGTAACAAGACGTTAACGTACACTAAGATAAATTTAAAATTGAGATGTGATGTTAACTACCTCTGATGGTTGCTTGCTACAAACGATCACCACTCGCACTGTAACGTAGTGCCAATAAATGGCAAGGTTTCTTTTAGATAGGGCTTAAATATACTTGGCCTTGTTGCTCTTTCAACTATGTTACATTGCTCCTCGGTTTTATAAACTTGCATGTCCGATATGAGTTTGTATTTTTCAATCATGTCCCCGTGGTGTCGTCTATATGCAAACGCTAGTGTTTCTAACTCCAGTATTTTATCCATCATTCAAAGAATGACCTTGAAGCCCAGACAACTGTTGGATAGCTCTTCACTGTACTCCTTTTATGATTTCCCTAAATGGCCTTATATTGAAACCATAACGGAAAAATAGAGGTTCCCCAGCCAGTGATGGCTAGTTACTATGTTTCCCTATCACGAGTCGGTTATTTTAAAAATTGGATAAAGTCTCGAGGTTTACCGAGTGTCTTTTATAATTTTAGAAATCAACTAACGAGAGTTAGATACACATGCTAATCAGCCATCTCGAGTTTGGGGACCTTTCCCTCCCACAACGTTAAATATTATATATCTAGATACCATATCTAGTAAATTGTATTTGACTACGACGTCACAATGGAATATAACGTCGCAAAATATTGTTATTTGACATTATAATTTAGAAGATCGCCCAAGAAAATAACGTCAATGGTGTTACCCACTAGTGGGTAGGGTAACCAAACTTGTTTATAATTCACATATAGTGGTTATGGGAGAAAAGGAAGCTTAAAATGTATCAGGTATTTATGCAATAGTTTGAATGATCATTCGTCCAATTGATGGAAAACTTATTCTGATGACCGTATCCATTGCGTTGGTCTTCCTGATTTTCGCGGATATGTTGCTCGGATTCAATGTGGTGGTCCATAATGACCCCATGACCTTTTCTGTTGATTGGAAGATATAACTGCCTAATCTGGTAGTGCTCTATATCTCAACAGAGCACTGAATATATAGAGGATATCAATCATTATGCAGGCCTGTTACAAGATTTTCGTTTTCATTGGCATGCCGTTTGGCAATATCTATCATGGCACTCTACAAGTGGTAAAGTTAAGCCTTTGTTATAACCGTGCAATTTATTGCTCACGCAGGATCAAATTAAACCGGAGACTGGTTCCTTTTCACTGATTTCCATAGTTACGTAATGCAATATGTTTTGAAGTTGATAAGAAAAATTCAGTGCAATCAGTATGTGTTTGGCATCATACGGATTTGTGTTTCTCACAAAGGGGTAGACTTCAGCATACAATGAGATTCGTCACCAATTTCATTATTAGAACATACAATACACAGCCTGTATTATCTCGTGGTATTGATCCCTCTACACTACAATAGAGAGTGTTTCGGTACTGGCGATATGAAATGAAACCCGAACAAAGGGACAATGAGCGATACCAATGAACCTGCAGAAACGGAGAGATTGTGCATTGACGAAAACCTGGCACTGAAGTATTAAAGTATTGTCTTGCACATTCCATTTCTAATAAAGATTCCATGTGTTTTAGCAATAGTTTCTGTTGTATGGCATAACGTTACTTCGCATGATGTTATTTCAGAAGCCAAACGTTAAGGAATAACGATTCTACTGTTGCTGAAATGGTTTCTGGATAATACATGTTTGTTACTAAAAGTAGATCCTCACTTGTCCGGATTACCTACCCAAGTCAACTGATTTCAACAACGGTTACCGAAGGTATAAAGAACAGTTATACACGTATACCGCCTCTGAAAAAAGATCAAACATAAATAATGTTTAAAGTGGAATGTTCATATAGGTTTCTGTATCGCTTCCACGTATAACGCAGTTTTAGTGTGCTCGCTATTTTATGTGATTAAGTTGTATTCCAACATACACGAAATGACTAGCTTATACTAGATTATAATTGGAGACTGATGCTAAAAAGGTACATATTTTATAGTTAAGGCTCGACTTTATAGACCTTTTATCATTGATATTAAAGTCCACTGGGATATTCTTTGACTAACGTTGTCTTTACAGCTCAATATCAAAGACATTTCTTTCTGTTTTGTGGAATTGTTTCTACCAAAGCCTGCATACTTTTCGGCTCATAAAATGGTATTTCCTCGCAAATATGATTCTATAAACGGCCGCCCAAGCGATCAATCTTGTTTATGCTTTTAATGTCATTTATCCATAAAGATTGTTTGAGGTTTTATCGTTTTAAATTGATATTACAGATTACATGTGGACCTCATCCGAGATGATGGAGCTGCCATGTCTACCTACCTCGTTACAGAACTGACGGCAACCATGTGTATAGGAACACAAAAAAACCCAGGACCCCGTGGATTGGTTAACAATCGTAACGAACCTGCAGTGAATTTGGTTAATGCAAACTTGCTTTGACCTCCACAAATGTCAATGACTGTGATGATTGTGTTTGAGAGGAATTCTTAGCAATGCCACAATACGTTTACAACACTCAACATCTCCTTTACTAGACACATAATCGATAGTACAGATACATATCAGACCGCGGAAGGGAGAGAGCATAGTTGATCACAGCATGAACTGAGAATAGAAGAGAGGGCAGTAAGGAGAAGAAGGGCGCATCAATTTACACCAGAGAGAGCAGCGAGACAGAAGCAACTGTAGCGGATCACAGATTCAAGGAAAATAAGAAAAATCAAATGAAACTACAAATAAAATACAACGCGCATGGCAGAAAACTAAGAAGCAAAAGAGATTTCTAAAAAGCCCTGTATAAATATATGATATGTAATAACTTGTGCTTACGTTTGCAAACTTAATCTTCCAATACGTTTAAGTGTTTCAAAAATACGATTGATAATATGACTGGCAATAAATGCACTCAGTACACTTATTACATAGTTTTGCTTAGTGCTAGATGTTATATCAGCCACAGAGACGTGAAATAAAGAAGATTTTTATTTCTTCACTGCAGTGTAGAAAAAAGACATGGCGTCATTACATTTAAAACAAAAGAAAACGTTATGTTGCTGTGATACCCTTTGTTGACAAAGGGCATGTCGTCGTGTTATTGACGTCGAATACAGTAGACATGGAATCATTAAATGGTCACATCGCATTGAATTAAAAATAATAAAAAAAACACGTGACATTATGGCTGTGTGAAATCATGGCGTCAATATGGTTGAAACTCGGTGTTCAGATATTTTTGGTAATATATTTGCTTATATTCTTGTTGAAAACAATAGTCAATAATTCATTTCCAACCCTAATATAAATACATGAATAACATCTGACACTCGATTTGTCTATCCAATCTAAGATAAAACTCAAACAAGTGCCAGACTTTCGATGTAGCATACATGCTGTCCGTTATTACATTGTTATAACACTATGACATACATATTCCTGAATTACATGTATTGTAAAACATATTATACAACAGTTTAAAAGTCATTATGACGGTGACAAGTTATTATGCAAACTTTTCAGTACAACGTCCTACTCGTTAATATACAGCATTTGATATAGCGCTCTATCTAGCTAACATACGCCACTCTAAAGCGCTTTACAGAACACAGATATACAATTATTACAATTAGCATATACATTAATCAATTCAATTTTGAGGAATTCGCGGGAACTGTCTTATCAGGCGCTAAATACTAGTCCTACGCCACCTGGCTAATATCTCCCTTTGTGTGTATGCCTGCGTGTATTCTGGAGATGTATTCTTAGTAATGCAACATAAAAATGTATGTCATAAAAAGAAACTCAAACCTGTTCACACATAAACGTATCAATTATTCTATATAACATTGTATATTCATTTCCTAATGAAACGGACAGATAGCTTAGGGTTTGTGTGAACAAAATGCTTTTGCATTTAAAAGATATATGTTTAATAGTGAAGTTTTTCTGAATGAATATTATATTTTGACCTTCGAATGGCCTTTCCCTCCATTTTCTCGCGGGACACCGATAAATATAGATATATAAACAAACACCTGTATTTATATGTTTAAAGATAGGTCACGGCCATGAATATTCATGCATATATGTCTGTTGTAGTGATATACACGTCTGTGTGCGTTTCACTCGTCAAATAGTGAAACAACCGACACTAATTGTGATTGAAAATAGTTCTCACAAAATGTAGCCAAAAGTACTTTTGTTTTAATGATGAAAACAAAAAACAATAGTTACATTTGCCAAATTCCTCCGTGATTCAAGAACAGGCGTTCCTTTTTGGTTTAAGATAACACAGACAATTCTTAAATCAGATAAGTACATATCAATTGCCTGTATGATGTAATAAACACGTGCCAAAGCGGTCAGGCTATGGAGCGTACGGTGGCATGTTTTTGTCATCGACTGACGAGTTACGTGTGTCGAGTCATACTTTTCAAAGACGTCGATGTATTCCAAGAATATGTTATAACTCTGCCGATTATGTCGACAACTTTGAGTAATTACGTTGAAATAGGTAACAAGTAAGTCGATGGGGGAAATATAGACCAAAGACACACACCTGTGTTTGCACCTATACAAATTGTAATAGATACAGTATGCCAAAACGAAATACACAACACCATACATCTATTTCGTCATTCTAGTGCTCATCGGTGTTGCAAGCGGCAAAACAAAAATGGGAATTCGAAATTGGTCTCATTTTCTTTTGAAAGATAAGGAGAGGAGCGTAAAACCCCCTTATTGTATACATTTTAGAAAAGTAAAAGTACTGCTTAGTTTCAAATTAATAATGAGTAAAGTGCGCATATTATGAACTGTTCCACTTCTCAAAAGAGATAAATGCGGCCATCAAGGTTACCGCAACCTTCAGGACTGTGAAATCCGCCTGTAGTCTACCCCCTGGTTTCTTGAAAGGCAAATGTAAGAAACGCTCATTAATTCACCTATAAAATTGGACACCAAATACAGTATGCATAATTAATTCCACCATATGAGTTTTTACTGTAAACTCAACTGATTATCATAATTTCTAACTAAATATCAAATTTTTTCCCTTCGGTATTCATTTTTGCGCTGGACAAGTAAATCAACATGATTCTTCCCAGGGGTAGCCAATTAAAACAAGGGACATTTGTTACAAAGACATGATAAACAAAACCTCTACAGGAATACAGAGTCATTGTCATCTAAGACAAACGAACGCCGGTGAATTCTGTTTTCTGCAATCAATGTATCATTCTTTTATTGACAATGTGCAAATACGTCCACAGCTTTTAATTATTTGCCTTTCAACAAGGGACAACACATTCTGGAGGTATTGTCATCACTGTCATTAAAACCATTTATCATAAAACGAAGAACGAAAGACAAAAGGATACAACTCAAATTGATCTGCACGAAACAAACACTGCATATATAAACCTGGTCAAGGTTTTAAAGCACGGTAATCTTATGAAAGCGTAAAAAGCAAGATGTATTTGCATTTTATCTAAAATTATATATATGATTACATTATTGATTTAAATATAGATATTTTTATTCCAAAAACAAATACAAATTCTATTTTTTAAATCTTCTCCCCACGATATTATCAGCAAATACTTTTTTTCTCTGGTATTTATTAAGCTGATGAAAAGCAACTCGACCAGGCTGAGAAAACAGAACCTCTACGCAGTTGTTTAAATACGAGAGATTGTGATGTTCAAAGATTGTATGTTTTAAGCGTGAGGTCGTCAATCATTGTAGAAGGTAAATACGTTTAAATTGGATAAATCAAGAGATTGCTCTCAGGGGATTCGTCCTGGTTAAATACATTAAGTGGTTGATATGCTCTGATCAAACATTGGTCGCACAGTGAAGTTGTGAGCCGCTAGTTCTAAACCGAGGCTCATCTCCGTTGGCTCTTTCAATGGAACGTTGATCAACTCATTTATTCGCTGTACAAAAGGACTGCTATACTTTTGTATATACTGTAACATTTGTAATATACTGATAAAGATGTGCTAACAGTGTTGAGCTGAGTCTGTACATGACCTTGTAAATATCGTACATGGCCTTGTCTAAATCGGGTTGCCAAAATATTACTACGTACCGAGGTCATGCTCCTAGTTAACATAATGCTAGAGATACGAAATTAGGAAGCGCCATTCAAAATATGTTGAAAGGCAAAAGAAAACAAGTAAATGTACTGCGTCATATGACCATTTCGTCCCAAAAACACTCATCTGTGATTACAAAGGTGAAAATAATGTGAATCCATATATGAAGGATTCTGCAATATATGTAAAAATACAGAAAAAGGGGATACGATGGATATAAAATCAAATATACAACAGAAAGGTTATACGTGTTGCTTGAATTGGCACTAAAACATTTGTCATTATGGTTACCTGATGAGTTATCTCCATTAAGGTTTCGGAATTTCAACTACACCGTTAGCTGCAAATGAATGGTTTCAGTGCATATTGCAGTGTTTTTCTTCGCTTATTCACTTAATGAAATCATTCCAATTCGTATGAAATCTATAATATACCAAGAACTTGAATACGTTTGATGCAATACCTCTTTTTAATATGATTTGGAGTCATCCTGATTATGCGCTACCTATCGAAACAAATATCATTCTCCGAGTTACTGTATTTCAAGTCGTCACTTGATAATTTAATCTCGCTTGTAACAAACCTTTTCATTGGCCTAAAAATGTATGTTATCAGCCCATAACATAAAAAATGACGTCGCCGTTTGTAACGTCGCTTTTGATTGGCTGATACAGCGGCGTAATAATTTCTAAAAGAAAAGAGTCCATCAATAAAAGTTGATTTCCATAGGGATTGTGTATAGTAGATTAAATTATAAGGATTAACTTGAATATATTTTTTATGTTATGGAGCTATAACACCAAAGGGATTTTAAGGATTAACTTGAATATATTTTTGTAGCGGTTTATGATGAGAGTACACTCCGTTTTTTGGTGTTATAGCTCCATAATATAAAAAATATATTCAAGTTAATCCTTAAATAACTGTCACATGGAAACACATACTACCTGAACAAGACAAGTTTGTTTTAGCCGATGCTAATTAATACATAGTAAAGAACTGGAAGCTCAAAGTTAAGGCGAAAACACTGGACATACAGTATGTAATACACAGGAAAGCTCTGGAAACTCACCAGCACATTTTAAGGAAAACATTCACAACACAAAGCATGTAAAACCTACCTCATAAAAAAATCACGACACCCTTCATGTAATACAGGAGAAAGGCGTGGAAACTCATTAAAAAGCGGACCACACGGGGCATACAAAGCATGCTCAAATGTTATGCTAACATGAACCTCAACAGGGCCAAATATATATTACACGAGGAAGCTCTGGAAACTCACAAATACGGAGCAAACGCAGGACACAAAGCATGTACCTCAACAGGGCCCACAACATATACTACAGAAGGAAGCAAACGCAGGACACAAAGCATGTACCTCAACAGGGCCCACAACATATACAACACAAGGAAGCAAACGCAGGACACAAAGCATGTACCTCACCAGGGCCCACAACATATACAACACAAGGAAGAAAACGCAGGACACAAAGCATGTACCTCAACAGGGCCCACAACATATACAACACAAGGAAGCAAACGCAGGACACAAATCATGTACCTCACAAATAATAAACACATCAGGACATACAGCATGTTATGCACGAGGAGGGGTTGGAAATTCGAAAACAAGCAGGAATACAGAGGACACAAACGATATATACACTGTAATAAACACCGAATCTCAGGGAACTGGAAAATAATGAGGAAAACACAGCATACACACGCACCATGTTATGTATGTACACGAGGTGTATGTATAATACAGAGTTAAACGCCACAAATACAAAGAAATCATCGAGAAACACATTGTAGGTGCTAACAGTCCTTTAATTACAAATTTATGAAATCTTTTCAGTACATTTGTAAAACCAAAGTAGTGTCTGTCGTTGTCGTAAATGAGCAGTCTATAACCTGTTATAATGTCTTAATTACAGAGAAGGGATTACTCAATTATGTAAGGACGTGACTATGCATTTAGTTTAATTCAAATGATTTTGAAACGAATTATTTAACAGAATATGTGTATGATTTACATTTCAATTAAAAAGTTGAGAAATAAGAAAGTTTGTATGCACATTTCATCAAGTCGTGATAATTGTAACTCGTCTATCAAACGTAATAGCAAATTGATTCTGGATTTGAGGTGGTCGTTAACATAATAATCTGACAGAGTTTGCTGTATAGAAATGAGTTATTTTATAATTAAACCTTGCTTTAATTTGTCTGACGGTCACGTTTTCCTCCATTGATTGGAGCCAGAAAGCAGTGTGATCTTAAATTAATATGAGGATTTATTTGAAATTTCCCCAGGCAACATATTGTACGGATTTTCAAATATAATTGCTTTTTTCCCTTTGTCTGTATTGTAAAGAAGTGTGTACATATGTCAGCTTTTTGTGGAAGTCTATATTTTTCTATTTCAATATCGGCTATTCATCACACATAAATAAATTGTACCCTCACATAAAACTGTTTTTATTTTCGGTTGTTTCGTTTTGGTTTCTTTTTCAGTGTTTTAAATTTTATGTATTTTGTTATGTGCTCGTTTTTCGTAGTTATTCATTATTTATCTTTTGTATTACATGATCATGCACAATATTCATGACTAAAAAAAATACATTGTTTTCTTGCAAAATGTAGTTTTGTTCAAAGAGAAGCAGTTATCCTCACGTTTGGTAAGATTGAATTCATAATTAAGAAGCATGCCATTGTCATGGTTTTCAACAACATATTTTGTTTTCGAATAACGACATAAATACATGTAACTCGTAATTATAACATGATTATATCATAATAACGATACAACAGGTTTTCTTGGGTTGGCGATAATTCCGTTTTAATGGAATCTAGCTTGATAGGAAGAAACACATTGTGATGATTCGGGGCAAGGTTTTGAATTAGCGCATTTCACTCAATAAGAGGTTGACACTTTCGTTTTAATTCATGCAACTGACCAATTAACGATTAAGATAATGACGCATTATGCAGAAACTACGAGAGAAAAACCCCAAAAACAAAACAAACAGAAAAAAACCCAATAACAGCAAAGATATTCACGTGGCACGAAACGGTTTCCGCCCTAATCAGAGACGAATCTTCCGAAATGCTAATAGCACAGGATCGCATGAAAATGATGCACCGTTATTTTTTCTTATTAATACATTTTTTACAAAAGAGCGCAGACTTCTACAGATATGTCACGTGTGTGACAAACACGTGCAGGCGATTTCCGATATTTATTTTCTAGAAAAAATTAATAATGACTTTGCCACAGATTTCTGCCATGTACAGACATTGCTATACATTGTGGCGGAATTCCCTTGTTATGTTGGAGTACATCGCTCTTGTTCATCAACATTGGAAGACGGCCTTCGAAGCTGGCGATCTGAATCTGACATCAACAAAATTGTGCTCATGGTGGTTTTTTTTATATGATTGACGGAATGATCAAACACAAATATTACAACTCGTAGCAACGTCGGAATTCAAGTTGTATGAAAAACTTTCTTCCTGAAATATGTCACTATTATTATGGCGAGGTTGTATAACGATACGAACATCGGAAAACTTGCCTGGTCACATTATCAATATTTTCAATTGTCTTGACCGTCTGAAAGTAAATATTCCGATCAAGACATGTGACTATCTCATTATTTATATCATAACTAATAGAATGCAATGTAAATATGTCCTTGAAAGTGAAATGTAAGTTCGCCCAGACAACAGTTTGTTCTATATAATCAGATAGCCGGGGTCGCTGTAGACGTGTCATACCGAACGGAATATTGTATCGAACAGGTGTCATCAGTAAGGTTTCTCTGGGCAACAAAGTTAGCTGTACTTGAAACGAGAGAACCGTAAAAGAACAGAACAGAAAAGAAAAAAAAATCTACACAAATAGACGTCAATAAATAGTCATAGCTTACTGGATAGACGTTCCTTATGTAATACACGTCCACTTACGTGATAGACATCGGTTATGTAATAGACGTTCCTTATGGAATGGTAATATTATTCCATTACATTTACGAGGTTCAACTGATACAGTATGCCTATTGTACTCCAGATATATACGGATTTACGGTTTTCTTTGTTGTATATCTGCCGTGTGAGTGTTTTCAATTGTGTTTATAAATTATGTGATACGGTGTATATTTATGTCAATCAACGTTTTTATTTCTATCATTCCATATATTCATGTATCCCAATTAAATGTATTCATTTATCTCTGTTTCTTCATTGTATCTACGTTGTGCATATATATATACAGTGTAATTTTAATGTGCATATTTTTGTCCTATCCTTGTATTAATTTTTATCCTTTGCATTCGTTATTTCTATGGTATCAGCTAGTTTGTTTTAGCTGTCATCAAATGTATATATATTATTCGATCTTTTTTTGTCGTTTTGACGCGTTTCCATTGGAGTTATTATTGTTTATTTGAAATTATTCATTTTTGTCATTCCTTGTAGATATTTCTGTTCTTTCTATGTAATTGTTTCTGTAATTCCTTGTTTATCGTTCTGTAATACAATTTATTACATACTTACTAATAAATACGTTTGTTTGTGTATATGCGATACGACACAATTGCTCTTACCCATATCAGCCCTCGCCGTATCACACCCCAAAAAGCCATATCAGCCCCCGCCGTATCACACCCCAAAACCCGTATCAGCCCGCAAAACCCGTATCACACCCCTTTTGGAAATTTCGGCCCTTGGGATTATATATTGCAGTCTCGGGTTGATACTGGGTGTGATATGGAAAAAGGCACGTGTTATTCTCTATGTATCGTTACTTTAAATGAGTATATTGATATCGTTTCAATGCAATATGTTAATGTCCTTTCCGGATATTTTATCTCTTTTCTTCCAATAAGTATATATATGTATACTTTTAAATGTGATTATTCCTGCCATTTCAATGAGTGTCTTCCATCCATTGTATTTAATTTGCAATCTCAATATGTTTATTTCCCGATAAGTTTATTCTATTCCATTTCTGTGATATTAACATATGTATACGTAGACCTATATGAACAGTTTACACGAGAGTCCGTTAAAGCAACATAATTAAGAAAGATGGGTGTTTGAGCAATGAATGTAACTACATGTTTTCAACAATATGTATATGTTACTACTTATAAGTAGCTATACAATTTGACTGTTTATTTATAAAACTGATTTTGACCATAATATTACTCCAACCAACCTCATCCATATCATTCTTTTCTAAAATCACATATTTTATTTATATTATTCGTTGGTAGCGGTTTTTATCATTTTCTTTTGTAGTGTTTAAGATTCTAGACCACTTTACGACACAACTACTTTAACTGGAGACGTGTTGGGATACTAATTACGGCCGACACTAATACCTTGCTTTGGAACGTAAAGAACCGCAATCCTAAGGTAAACAAATGAATTATGCAGGTGGGAACATATGTCTAAGTGATATAACGCACTGCTGGTCCCACAGTCCTGCCGATAATTGATTTAATTATAGATTCGACACGTGTATTTCTTGTATAAGTACCACGGCGTAATGATTCTATGTATAGCCATTTCTTTTACTTTGGTATTGACTTAGTAAAGACGTTACCTGGTAACCAATCAATTACGGCGTGCTATGGAAGAGCCGAAATGACCTGCGAAAACAGATTACGCACTCATATTACATGGGTCTATGTAATATGTGCCTGGTGAATAGATAAAGCTTCGTAACACACAACGGGCAAACTTTATTTATGCATATCATCGAGTTTTTAGTGGAAGTTTTGTTAGTAAAGGACATCAGTCCTTCTGTCGATCCCTAAAATCGTTACGGTACTTTGAGCGTGCATATAGGTATGCTACCGTATTTCAACCCTCCTTCTGACTTCATCTAATTCCGACTTGTTCCACTATTAGATCGCTACAGTCTGGCAATCAACTTACAACTGAACGATTAGAAGAGGACATGCCAATAGGGTGACATATTTCCAGACATATTCATCGGGCTACTCGAGTTCAGGATGTCGTCGACATTTCGGAACTACTCGAAATTCGAACGCCCATACCATTGAATTGAATGACCTTTCAATTTGTATCTGATGCTGTATATTAATCCCGTGACCTCACGTTATCCGCGAGAGGTTTCACGGTTGTGTTTAAAATAACGTTACCCATTCACGTGTGGGGTCGTTCTAAACTGGTAGCGTTGCATTTAATACAAATAAAACTCAACTCATTAAAACGTTTGTGTTTTGCGTTTTAAATGCTTTATAAGACAAGCATCTGGTGATGGAATTGTTTTTACTGTCGGTGGTATCATTGTGACCTGACCGTTAAAGCTTTGAGTCAAAGCTTACCGGAGTTGGTCGAGATGCTGCAACAATTACAGGTAAGGTACAAATCTTAAAGCACAGCTTACATATTCATTGGCGCGTTCAGTAGTATCCAAGGGCTTGTATTATCACCTTGACAAGAGTTGGTTGGAGAAGCACTTTTTTTCAAACAGGATATTTTTGTTCTTTTTGGCACGTAGAATTCGCATTTGTTTTTAAAAAATAGAATCGGCATCTACTTTTCATTTGTCATTAAATTCAAAGGTTATTTGAATGAGAAAAAAATACACGTTTGTATTTTTCTTTTTTTGATTCCGTCAATCGTCGATCATGGTATCATGTTGAAAGTATAAAGTCGAATACGTATTTTTTCTTTGGTAGTCGAATACGTATTTTTTCTTTGGTAAGGTGGTAAAATGTGGTATTTTCTGCTGTTTTGTGCATTTTGTACTTTGGATTGTATAGCATAATATACTGTGAAGTTTCAACAATCATTCTGTGAAGAATTCTGTCAACCTCGTATTATCTTAAACGGTCACTTTTTCATTAATGTAAATTGTTATATTTCTTTTCGTTTCTCATCCACTTAGTTACAGATCCTATATCAGGCATTATGACTATTTATAGACATACAACACTTATTGCAGTTCATCATTACAGCAAAGCTAGTAAACGTAAGGGCTTAGATCGGAAGCAGGAAGTTACGCCAGCCAGGGGCCAAATGCCCGTCATGTATCAAATGTCAGGTAAGCTTAACACCGATTTGTTACAAAAACATATTGACAAAATATTAAAAATCGATTGAAAAAAAATGATAGATAAAGCCGTCTGACACATGATCGAAATTACCCATAAGCTAAAACAACGTTCCGTAAAGAAATGCTTTATTTGTAAAGTAAACTTGACGACCGAATAAGCTTACTACGCCTTGGAGAAGCGGGCGTGATCCTGTTTTCCCTTCCTGACCCACTTTTCACGTCTTTCTCGGCAATTATACAACCGATGCAATTTGCTCTACATTATTGCTGGTCATCCATGAAAAGATCGAAGACAGTTTCCACGCAGGAACCATCCAGCGGGCACAAAGTTTGTCCAGGGTCAATTCCTGAATAATTGTTTCTCTCCTCAGCCTAATATTTTTATCGATGATTCGATATTCATAGCTTTTATAAGTCCCTCATTGGTTCCCGAGAGGGGGGCATAGGTTTGCACTCCGTCCGCTCGTCCGTCAGAGAAGTTTGTCCGGGACATATTTTCTCTACTTTTTCACCTGGACTTACCAGATTTGGTGTACCAGGACATCTTTGGATGGCGGAGTGCAGAGTGTAATAATTATGTGACTGTGACCTTTGATTTGACATTTGACCTTAACTTTTGAAGAAGTTTGTCCGAGGCGTATCTTTTGTACTATTTTACCTGGAGTTACCAGATTTGGTGTAGAGGGCATCTTGTGATGACGGTATGAGTGCAAGAATTAGGTCAATGTGACGTACACAATGTATTAATTAACCTGTGACCTATATTTTTGAGAGAAAAAAAATGTCCGGGCATGTCTTCTATACTATTTTACCTGGAGTAAACATATTTTGTGTACAAGTACATCTTGAGATAGCGGAGTGCAGGAAGTAGGTCACCATGAACTCATTATGACCTATACTTTCTGACATAATTGTACTGTTTGCTAAATATAGAAATCATTACCGGTGCGAGACTATGGATTGCCTTGCATTATTTTGCCTTGTTACAATATTTTTTGCTGAGGAATATTATTGTTTTCGTATATATTCCTCGTGTATTAAAAAGTCAGGTGCTTTTCTTGATATGATGTCTTTTAACGTTAGTTTGATGGCACAATGGAATTATTTTCAAAATCAACAATTAGATATTGTGGATAAAATTCAACATTTAGTTGTTGTGGATATTATTGTGTATTTGCATCAGTTCAGGTTGATGCACAGTAAACAACAACGCTATTACTGTCGGGGAACTTAATGCTTTTATTAGGGCATATTATATTACTGCGCTATAGCTAGTCTTGCATTAGTCCTTGATCATGTATACATACATACAGTACAGATATAATTCAACATATAGATGCATTATTATCAATGGTAATATGAACCAGTGCGTTACCCTTGATACATATAACACCTCCCCC